>NW_005871415.1:678007-688728 GCF_000147115.1 Myotis lucifugus
AATTTTTTTTAGCTCGTGGTGTTTTAAAATTTCTGGCCCCGTGTTAATAACTTAGTAATATTGTGTTTTGAGATATTTTATGGATTTTTCCAGAGAAGGAGGGAGAGGGATAGAGATTTGAAACCCTCGATAAGGGAGGTACATCCATCCGCCTGCCCCCCGCCCAATCCCCCCCCGGGGAAGGGCCCCCCAACCCAGGTACATGCCCTTAACCGGAATCGAACCTGGGACCTTTCAGTCCACAGGCCGACGCTCTATCCACTGAGCCAAACCGGTTTCAGCAACTTCTGGCCCTTTAAATACAGTTCCTCATGTTGTGACCCAACCATAAAATTATTTTCGTTGCTACTTCATAACTGTAACGTTGCTACTGTTATGAATCATAATGTAAATATCTGATATGCAGGATGGTCTTAGGCAGCCGTGGGCAAACTACGGCCCGCTTGAAATGAATAAAACTAAAAAAAAAAAAAAAAAGACCGTATCCTTTTATGTAATGATGTTTACTTTGAATTTATATTAGTTCACACAAACACTCCATCCATGCTTTTGTTCCGGCCCTCCGGTCCAGTTTAAGAACCCATTGTGGCCCTCGAGTCAAAAAGTTTGCCCACCCCTGGTCTTAGGCGACCCCTGTGAAAGGGTCGTTCAACCGCCAAAGGGGTTTCGACCCACAGGTTGAGAACCACTGTTCTAGATATTTGGGTGGGGGTTGGGGTAGGGGTGGCAGAAGTTTCTATTGAGCCCACAGGATCTTGGTTGCCTTTAGCCCAGAATAATCCGCATACCACTGAGGCACATCTTGGGCTGGCTCGTACCAAACCCCTACAATAGTAAGTCATACCAAGCAGAACTTCAACCAGATCTGAAAGACCTCCCTTTCCTTGGCTCTTTAATTTGCCACCTGTTTCCTCTGTCCCTCCACAGCTAACACAGCCCGAGTCTTCTCGCCTCCGATGAGGTGAGTCAGGCCAGGGGAGGCTGGGATTTCCCACTTGGCTACAGCTGACAGACTAGAGACAAGAAGCCAAGCTGGTAATGCTTGATCTCAGCTATTTCCATCCTGTCACACTCCCTCCCGGCCCGTCGCCTCCTGGACCTCTCAGCACCCCTGACTCCACAGACACTTCCCCACTCCTTCTCCTGGGGAGGCCCAACTCTCTGCCAGAACTCAGGATACCAAAGGTTTCAAACTGCCCTCTCTGCTCTGAGCTGGCCTTCTGGTCCTCTCACCAAATGCAGTAGTGGTGTCCCCTCCCGAAAATTACAACTAGAGGAGGTGACTTCGTGTCTGTTTTTCTACTTAAGGTGTTGCATCCTATGTAAGGTCTGCATGCATTTATAGTCAAAAAGACCCTTGCAAAGCCCCTAGGAAGACTCAGAGGCAGGCCTACTATGTCGACGGGCCTAAGACAGCTTACTTCCTCCAGCACGGGAATTGATGGCTAGTTCTTTAGGCATCAAGTCAGGTGGCTTGCTTATGTTTAGATGTTATCGCCCCCCCCCCCCCCAAGTATTACACACACATACACACACACACACATTTCTTTAAATACTGGCTTCATAATCTGTTTGAAGAGTTGGTGATACCATGAAAGGTAGCTCCAGCCCAGCGCAGGATCCTCAGAGGCCCCGAGCATCAGACTCTCAGCATGCGTACAGCTGAAGCCATGGACAACCAGACGTCCCATGAAAAGGCCCTGTATGCCCAGGTCCATGTGGAGTAAAACTTTTGGTGAGGAACTTTCTAATCTGTTGTCGGCTGGCTAAAACCAGAACAAGATCTGCTGTCTGAAGGGGAGGATAAGAAAGGCTTCTGAGCTATGAACAAGAACAGCCAAAACCGGTGAAAGAGCAAAAATTATACCCACAGTCCATTCGGTCAGATTTCCAATTAGAAAGAAAGACTGTCCTGATTGGCTCGTATCGATAAGAACTGGGTGTTTCATGTAAAAACCGAGAAGCAACGGGACACAGAGAACAGAAGAGACGGCACCTGCACACGCTGTCCCAGGTGCCAGTGAGCTCTGAGTCATGGCACGGGAATCCAAGCAACCTCTGCCCCGGGTGGGTGTCCCCACTCCTCCCCGTGGCAGACTTTTCTGTCCTAAGGCTCTTTGGCGGCTCCTCCTCCTCATCATCACCCTGAAGTGTTTGCTGGTGGGCGCTCCATTCACTACACCCAACATGAGTCCCAGTAACACGTTGGCCATCCTTTCAGGCTGGCTTTCTCTGATGTGTCCTCAGTTACCTTCTTTTTCTTTTCTTTTCCCCTATACATACGCTCCTGGGACAGTCTGTGGTTTTAACCATCATCTCAACCCTAAAGTCACCATTTCTTTAGCTCTGACTCCTGAGCCTGGACCCATGTTTCCAATCGGTCCTGGGCAACTCCACCTGGAAGTCCCACAGGCTCCTTCACCCTGCAAAACGGAGCCAGGACCCTCCCCACTACTCCCCTGCATGCAGCCCGACTTTAGCTCATGGCACCAGCAGGCAGCTCTACGCTAGAAGCTGACGATGCCTCGGCCTCTCTCCTCTCACCAAGCCCTGCTGATTCTTGCTCTGAAACACTGAACTTTCCCTCCTTTCCACACTCCAGCTTCGTTGGTCCTCATCCTCTCTCTCCATGTTACTGCGAGAGCTTCCTAATGCGTGCCCATCTTCCCATCTACCCCCCTTCAGCCCTGACTTGCCTAGCAGCGAGTCAGCAGGCTCACTCACCAGGGACAGCCTTCACGCCTGGCTCTCTGGCTCTTCATTACCTCTAGGTAAGGTCCCACACCTCAGCGAGGACACCAGATCCCTTACAACTTGGCCCCTGGCTATCTTTTCAGCCGTGCCTCGCACCTGCGCACCCTGAATCTCTAGGTCACAAATCTCCAGTTACACCACTTTTCATTTCTTGACAACATGTCAGTTGGCTCCCACTCTTCGTTGGCCTGAGAGTCCCTCCCAGTTTCCTACAGGTGAACAGACACAGCCACGCCTGCGCTGTGAGGACGCTCCCGAGTCGCCAGGTGAACCATCCTACCCCGCTTGGTGCCCAGGCATCACCCTTGCCTGTGCTTCCCTGCGCTCTATTACACTCATTTTCCTGTCTGGCTTTCTCCCTTACTTTTGCCTCCTCGGGGCATAGCACATAATAGATGCACAACAAAGGCTTTGCTAAAATAACATGTAGATCAGAGAAAAGGAAGGCAAGCCACAGAGATGTGTGGCAGAGAACAGAAACAAAATTGGAAATCAGAAATGGCAAAGGCCGAGATACCAGATCCTGGAGAAGAGCGCTAGTGACCAAGACAGAGCTGTTCTGAGAAAGTGGGGGGGAGGGGGGGGGGGGAGGCGGGAGATAGGCAGGGAAAGCATGGAAAGCTCCTGGTGCCTCTCTGGACACAGCAGCCATTGAAGATGAGGAGCTTCTCCTCTGTGTCTAAGGGACTGTCAGGGTGACCTGACAGGTACCTGAACCTCCACCCCTAAAAGGGCAGTTGCCATGACGCTGTCACAGGCAGTGAGTGCCCTGGGGTGCGGCAGGCGAGACTGCATTATCCACAGTAGGTGCAGGGAGGAACGCTGGGAAGTCACCAGTATGTCAGCCACATCAAGGAGATATAGAAACAGGTTATCGCACAATTTTCAATCTAAAAAAGCAAATTACATTCAAAGACTGAGATAACTACATCCTTGTTCATTCAGATTAACATGATGTTTCCCCCGATGACGGCAGCTGCCTGAGCCTTTACAGAAGAAGCGTTTTGTTATGATCCACCGGAACCACCACGGGACCAAAGCCAGAGGAAGGGTCCTGGCGCCAGCTCTGGTGCACGCTTGTCCTGGGACCCTCCTCAAGCCTCAGAGCAGAAACCGAGGCTGAGAGCAGCTTACGCCGGCCACCTGCCTGCCTTCCACACCGGAGGGCTGAAGGGCTGAGAGAGGGTTTACGTGAAAGCATATGAGAATCACAAAGCATGACACAATGTCTTGAACCACTTACTATTAATTTCACAAGATCTGTACATTAACCAATTCTAGCTGGTGGTTACCTAATGTTTACTGATGCTACTTCTGCAATCCTGTTTCCATGGATAAAAGGTAATCTGACAAACAAGTATATTGCACAACTGTATGACCTACGTAACTACTTTTCTGTAAAGCAGTTTTACAATATAAACCTATGAAAGTGTTTTCACTATATTATAAATAAATAAGAAAACTGTTGTGTCAGGATTCCACCTCTAGAAATGCAAGAATTTTAGTTATAAACACCAATCTACATTCCACAAGGGGGAATTTTAAAGTAAGCCCTTAAAAATCAAATGATAAAAATATGTTTTGAGTGCAGACCTCTCAAAATTATGAGACAGGTTCTACTGTGATGTCCATTTTGTAGATGACCAAACCAAGGCACAGACAGGTTAAGGAAGCCTCCAGCATCACACAGGAGTAAGTGGTGGAGCCAGAGTTCAAAATCAGTCTATCCTTAAAGCGTGGGCTTTCTGGCACTGGATTCTTTTGACTATCATTGTCTTAAGTGCTTTTGTAAACAGGCCACGGTGCTTTCTGGAAAACTGGGACGTCCTCCCTTTTCTGTGCTCCTGTAGCCGTGGGTCTGCTTCTAAGTTACACTGCTAACTTGCTGGCTCCTTGACAGCCTGGAGCTTTCTGAAAGCAGGTACCATGTATCTGAATCTCCCCAATATCCAGAACCCGGGCGGTTCTGAATCCAAGGGTAGTGTTTGTGTACAATTCACACCATACTAATGGGCTGGGGAATTGTTTTACAAGATACATTAAAGCAGTACTAACAAAAGAACCACGTTTCACAGGGCAAAATGTCCCAAAAGCTTTATCTCACTTCCTTCTCCCACCCTCCTGGAGAACTGGCCCCGTTTAAGGATTAGGATCCTCCCTCTATGGCAAGAGACAGTTTATGAAGATCTTGCACATACTACCTCATAAAATCCTCACAGTTCTGAGAGCTGAAGAGGGCAGATAACGGTGCTCACATTTTGTCAACCAAGAAACTGAGGCTCACAGAAACTGGTCCAAAGTCACTGAAAAGTTAAGGGGAAAGCTGGGAACAGAACCTAGGTCTTTGCATTGCAAGCCCAGCGAGCTCTCTACTCTGTACCACAATTATCATCCGTCATCTGACAATCTTAAGAGAGAAGATAACCTAGTACTACCCTGGCTTCAACCGCCAGAAGGAGCCCTGTGTCTCATACCGAGGAAGGGGACTGCGTTAGCCCGCTTGCTGCGCTGTCAGCCCACGCCCACCTATCCCCCGGCCCTGGTCATATTTTACAGGATGCCACTTAATCTTCCGTTTCAAAGTGTAGCTCTGTTACAGTATTTCCGTGTTGTTTTTTTATACATTGTTAGCATTCTACAGGCTTGCCTGCACTCACTTGTCCTGTGCTCCTGGGTATAGCTGCCTGACCAATTACATAGGAAGGCTGTTGTTCTTTTACCTGTGGGCACCACTCTTCAAGAATCCTCCTAGCCCAGTGATGGCGAACCTATGACACGCATGTCAGAGGTGATACGCGAACTCATTTTTTTGGTTGATTTTTCTTTGTTAAATGGCATTTAAATATATAAAATAAATATCAAAAATATAAGTCTTTGTTTTACTATGGTTGCAAATATCAAAAAATTTCTATATGTGACACGGCACCAGAGTTAAGTTAGGGTTTTTCAAAATGCTGACACGCCGAGCTCAAAAGGTTCGCCATCACTGTCCTAGCCAGTGTACCTTTTCCCATACTGTGATGGCATTTCACTTCTTCTGAGCAAAAGGGTAATTCTCATCTGTTGTACTCAACATCTGCCTTTATATTTTAAGAGCAAATTCTTTTCCAAAGTAAAATAATAACTGTTTATATTCTGAACACTAACTTAACTTTTTAGATGTCAACCAACTTTAGTTCATTTATCTAATTCTCACCATGAAGAAATACCATTCAGTAAGTCTCTTTAAAATAGAAGTATTTTACTATTTAATTGTAAAATATAAACAAGTGCTTCTATGTTAGAAGAAATAAGTTTTGTCCATTTTGAATATTTAATGCAAGGAAAATAATACCAATCATAAATACATTTCAATTTGTCCAGAGTGTTTTTAATCAATATTCATCTCCTACCATAGAAATGCTCTATGATCTGGTATCTTAAATTGAGAAAAAGTATAGAAAACATTGCTTCTTCCTCCTCCCTAAAAGAAGTATTATCTTTTAGTCATCTACTGAGATAGCTTGTTTTAGAAATAAGCCAGGATGGGAAAGTATTAATTAAAAGTAATGAGTAATCACATATATTTATATGTTCAGTAGTATGTCTAAATATATCTTTCTTAAAATAGCGCTGACCATTAAAAAATTGGAAAGTAATACTGGTTAACTGTTAGGAAAATATTATGAAACATACAACTTTCCACAGTCTTAAATAATGTAAAACTTAAATAAATTTTACTAAGATTACACTAAAATATTAAATGTAAGTTTATTACACAATATAGAGGCACACCCTTGAATAAGGCAAACCAGGAATCAACACAACAGCAATTCTGCCTTCTGAAGTCAAATGCTGTAAAGGTACCATTCGAGTTTTAAGACCCTCTAACTGTTTGTATTGCGGAAAGAAAGAGGTAGAAAATTTATAATATCATTATCCTGACATTCAATGCTATATAGTCTTTCCAAAGACCTCTTTCATGCAAGCATTCCCCAAATTGGGCCACAAATGAGCTGCGAGGGCCGAAGTTAAACATTTAAAAAAGCCAAGATATTGACCTGGTCAAAGACCAAAATGAAAAACTTCTCACTGCTTGTTTAGTTTACATGTACTAGTTAGGGAAAGCAAGAGAGTTTTAAAGCAGAGCCTAGTTTGTCAGAAGAGAAGTTAATTTTACCTTATCTGTATCAGGGTTGTGGTTACTCCAAGTAATTTCCCAGCCAGTTTTATAGTTACTCTCATTTTTCTTTGTAAATGAGAAACCAAGCATTGATTCTGGAGCATAATTTCAGAATCATAGCCTTTAATCATCCATTAGGTTGAGTCTGGGGCCACAGAGATACTATGTAAGATATTCTATGGAGGATGAGGACTAGTTAAATGAAATTATATTTTAATAAAAATGTTATTTATAAGAAAAGCTTAAGTTTTTAATTACACAAAATATAAGGCACAGGAAATATGAACAGTAAAAATCTCTGTCCCACTCGAAATCTTTCGTGGGAGTTGCTAAAAAAGATCAATTGGTTTTCTGGGTTTTAGTCTTTTTTCCTGCCTAGAGGTCTATATTGGGTAAAGGCAGAGAAGAGAAGCAAAACAGATGGTAGCAAGCTTAAGCAGAAGTGAAGTCGCCATTTAAAAAGGGAAAAGAATGGCCCCACAGTACTGTTACACTCAGAAACAATACTGCCTACCCACCCCTTACTTCAGGCTCTTGTTTTATAAGCAATGCCCATCCCTACACAAACTCCAACACCTGCATCCTACAGGTATTGTTTCGTCCTCACCAGCAGGTGTTATACTTATTTTACACCACATCTTCTACTGTTAAGTCTCCATGGTCACTGCAGCCAACTGAGATACTTCAGATACTGTTTAGCCGTGGAGTTATGAAACACGGCCAAATGCATTAGGCAAGCCTAGAGTCTACAAGGCAATTCAACAACAGAACTGAGCCAAGAACAGATTGCCTAATTCTGAGTCCAAGGTTGACTTGCTAGACCTAGATTCCTAAGTGCGAATATGGCCATGCAGAAACTCTCTCATTTAGAACTTTTGCAGATGAGTCAAGTGGGGAACAAGAACAAAAACGTGGTAAAATGTATTTACTATCTGGTCTTACGTCAAAAAGGACAACAGTAAAGTTCTAGGGCCATAAAAAAAAGTCCCCTTGCACTCTTCATTTCTAACAGTTATCTGTAAAACTATATGAACAGTCTACTTGTTACACTATGCTGGTGATAGAACCTGCCTCATGTTTGTAACATTCGCACTAAGGAGGTCTTGTCCCTATCGAGTAGGAAAAGGATCATTAGTCATATTTTCACTTGTATATTACTTCCTCTTTTTGTCATCCAATGAGGCAGTTAAATGTTTTTCAAAAAAGGACAATAGCAGTTGGCATTCTTTTTAAGAGAGGAAGAAAAGAAGGCAGAGGAGATGAATCTGCAGTTCCTGATGACCACTATACCCAGAGGCCAAGACCGGGCGACCACTAAAGGCCGTGTGGAATACCCAACGATCACTCTGAGAGCATGAAAACAGGAATGAGGAGCGGGATAGCAACTTCTAACTATGTTAGGGTATAAGTATTAGTTAAGGTATAAGTTTCAGTCCAATGCTAGGCAACACATAAGCTAAAAAGGAAGTTCAGAGAACCAAGTGATTAAGAGAGCTTGAAAAGACAAACAAAAGCAAAGCATAGGCTTAATGTGGATACACGTGTAGGTATATACATACAGCAGTGTATACACAATAATATTCACATTTATCTTCTATACACATACATTAATAAGGACAGGTATTTTCAAAAAATGAATATCAAACACCATGTTTTGCATTATTTCCCTCTGACAGGGGGTGGTTTGGATAAGCACCTAATCTGTATATTCATTTATGGAGTCCTAGGGTCTTAGGACAGGCCGACAAACATCTTCATTTATAAGAGCCCTAATACCTTGGGAGAAAGGCTAAAGGGGACTTTGCAACTCACTGCTGGTCAGGTCCCCAAGACACCAAAGGAAAGACAAAGGCTGCTCTAGTTTGGGGAGAGGGCACTAGGGAGTCAGAGGCAGCACCAGAACATAAAAAATAACAAGGCAACACCGTCCGTGCAAGCCCCTCGGCTGGGAAGACTGCTGATTCTGGGAGAAATGCTTCTCACAGGAGCTAGGTGGTGCCGCTCAAAGGCTGAGTGGCCCAAGCCAGCCCCTCGGGCAGTTTTCTAATTCTGGACAGAAGACAAGGAAAGGTTACCCAGCAGAGGAAGGGAGCAATGCTGGAGGGTCAGGGTGAATGCAGAGGCCGCTGGCAGCCTGGGCGTTTGAGGGTGCTGGAAGAATTCTAATCTCCAGGGGGGATGTCTCCAACCCATGTGGCACCTGAGTTAGAGGGCGGGCACCTGCAGTGGCAAGAGCTGTGTGACAGGCAAAGCCAAGACAAACGTGGGAGGAAGAATAAGGGGCCCACGGAGAGGCCCAGATGGACCAGCACTGGCTGGTGACTCCAGCTGAAAAATTCCTGGGGTTCTCACCTAAGTCCCAATCCCCAAGTGCTGCCACTGTCCTCTCTCCTCACACCTAAGTCAGGGAGTTGGGGAAACAAGGACCACCCACGGACTAAAGCCGGGCCTGTTCCCTAATAATGACTTTTTGCAACTACGGGTTAAAAGCCCAGCTTCAAACATGTTAAGGAAGAATGGGTGTGTGGTGTGATGAAGTCTATGAAAGTCCATGGGGACCCAGACCCATCCAGGAAGGGCCAGGGAAGGGGTGTTAGGGGTTCCCCCAAGGGCCCAACATCTGGCTCATCAAAAGGTTCCTGACAACTTCATTTTCTGTGCATGCAAAGAAACAACAATAAAAAAAGGCTTTTATAATAGTGGCTTTCCTGAAACTCAGAAATATTTTAAAGAAATTATAGTGACACCTGGCTAATTTATTTCTATTTGCATCAGAGTGCTTTCTTTTTTTAAAATTTATTTATTTATTTATTGAGAGAGAGAGAGAGAGACATCCATTTGTTGTTTCACTTATTTTATGCTTCATTGGTTGATTCTTCTATGTGCCCTGACCCAGGATCGAATCTGCAACCTTGGCATATAAGGCTGAGGGTCCAACCAAATGAGTATCCAGGGCCCAGAGTGCTTTTTAATACTCAAGTCTAAGTAAGTAAACAGACAGCTGAGAGATTTAATACTTTGTCTTGCTTAGACCCTGCCAATTCAGAGAGTACTCTTGCAAGCAAATGTTTGACTGACGACTAAACCAAATAGAGTTGAGAACTTTTAAGTGGTTAACTGGAAAAAAAAAAAAACTGAACAGGGTACAGTCTGTACTTAATTTTTCAAAGATATGGACCTCTTCAAAATCTAACCTATGTTCCCTGTCAATTAGCAAACCCATCAGGGTCTCACCTGATCAGCCTACATTTTCAATACCCCCCTACAATCAATGCGTAAGCCTTATGACTTAAACATTTATTTGTATGAACTGCAGAAAATAACGGCTAATAAAGCCCTTATTGTGCACCAGAAGCTATTTTTTTGCGGGGGGTGGGGGGGGGGAATTTAACAGAGTTCTGGTTTGGTTGCTGTTCAAAACTCAAACTTATGTAAGAATTACTAGGTTGTGACCCCTCTACATTCAATGAAACATACATCTCAAAACCTTTTGGGTTTTTTTTTCCTTTTAAGACTACTATGCAACAGCAACATCCATGCAAACGCAATTTTAAAAACATGCTTTGAAAACCAAAATAAAACCCGACAGCTGCAAGAAATAACAACAATATGCTTAAATCCCGTCATTGACAGCAGGGTTCGCAAGTGCATCTTTGCAGCCATTTTTTTTTTTTTTAAGTGGCATAAGTTTCTGTTTGGGAAAAGTTCACAGGTTACATTTTGAAGAGCGCTCAGTATTTCGGTTCTGGGCAAAAGTACCGAACTTCACGGTCACGGCCACGGGGCTAGAGGCGGCTGCGGAGGG
>NW_005871415.1:689760-713053 GCF_000147115.1 Myotis lucifugus
TAACTTAAACCATACTACCACCTCATATCACTTTTTCCTGCCGCGGTCCTAGGTGCGACGACAGCCACTGGTACTTCGGCCTCCCTCACCCCCCGTGGTGCGGGAGCCGAACTCGGCATCCCCACCACTTCCAGACCTGGCCCCCTGTTCGGCTATTCGGGCTCCCGCTCGGCTGCAAGACGTTCGCCCGTCACATTCCCTGGCCTCTGGGTTTCCGTGGACAGTTTCCAAAGCACTTGGGCAGGAAGGCTCTTGGGGAGGCTGCCCAACAGGTGCGGGGGGGGGGGGCAGTGCGGAGGGGAGCGACGGGCTTCGGGACTCGGCCCAAGAAGCGGGGTGCTTTGTGCTTTTCGCGCGCCGGGGTTAGGAGACGGCTCTAGGCTGTCCCCTAGGTGTCCCCCGGGTTAGGAGAGGGCTCTAGGCTGTCCCCTGGGTGTCCCCCGGGTTAGGAGACGGCTCTAGGCTGTCCCCTAGGTGTCCCCCGGGTTAGGAGACGGCTCTAGGCTGTCCCCTAGGTGTCCCCCGGGTTAGGATAGGGCTCTAGGCTGTGCCCTAGGTGTCCTCCGGGTTAGGATAGGGCGCTTGGCGCTGCCCTCCCTCCATCACCTGCTTTCCTGGGGCGCACCGCCCCTTGCAGCTGTGGCATGTGATTGGCACCCAGCGCGGGGTCAGACCACCTGCCACTGGTGTCTCGGGAGTGAAGGTGATCGGAAAGGGGCCGGGGACCTTTGCCACCCGCTTCCCACGTGGTTGCTGCGCGCTCCCAGGAGGGGGACGGTGGTGGGTCAGTTTCCTGCATGCCAACTTCAGAATCCACCTGTGTCCCGTTTGACGAGGAAAAGGAAAAGGAATTCCTGCCCCCACATTCAGCTGTCAAAACTCGCCTAGACCCACACTTGAGAACCACATGAAAAGGGCCTGCATAGAGCAAAACCAGAGTTCCTGTTGATTCATCAAAAGACCGAGAGGGTAGTTGACACTAGTGAGTACCTGGCTGCAAGCTCAGGGCAAGTTGAGGACAGAGTGAGTGGCTGCCTTCTGGGCAGCGTGCTGGGGGCAGCACCCTGAGCGCTGACCGCTGCGCTGAGGGACCAAGATGGACTAAGCCCTCCAGCTGGGAACTGACCCTCAGTCCTCCCGAGTGAGGGAGGAACGGTTCACAGGATTACATTTGTAAACCCTCCTGTGACGATCCTTCATTACATTCTCTGCCTTATACTTGGTCAAAACTGAACCTTAATCCATCAAAAACAAATGTTTTGGTCGAGTCCTCAATTATTTTGAAAATCAAAAGGTTCTGAAAACTTGATGGCCCCTAAGGTTGCTTACAGCTCGAATTCTATTATTCTCTGATCTTCTGTAGTATAAAACCTAGTCCATCCCTATGTATTGATTGTCAGGAAGAAAATTGGGGTTTAACGCTCGTGTATGTCAGTTCCCATTTACTGTCTCACCATGCTTGTTGGCTTATTGCCTTTAACTCAGAGGGAGCCCGAAGGGGGGAAAAAAATCTGAATTTTTGTTTATTTAGGCATCCAGTTGTAGGAGTGATTTTCTCTCATTTTCTATGTATGTCAGGCCTGAGGAAAGACATTGTGTACCAAAGGCTGTGTCTATCCTTTTTTGTTTTTAATATATCTTTATTGATTTCAGAAGGAGAGAGAGAGAGAAAGAGAGAAACATCAATGATGAGAGCATCATTGATCAGCTGCCTCCTGCACGCCCCCTACTAGGAATCCAGCCCGAAACCAGAAGGCATGTGCCCTGGACCAGAAATGACCCCAAACCCTTTCAGTCGCAGGCAGATTCTCTATCCACTGAGCCAAACCAGCTAGGGCTGCGCCTGTCCTTTTTAAAACAGCAGAGACAGGAAGGAGCCCTGTGCAGGTATTGAAAGTGTCACGGAGCAAAAGGAGCAAAGCAGAAATGGGAAAGCTGAGGTATTTGTAGTTTCTCATCAACCGGGTCTTTTCACTGGAGCTGTGCTATTTTATGGGACACTTTGTGAAACTGCACAGTGAAACAAACCCTCAAAGAAGCCACCACGCTGAAAGGCATTTTATTTTATTTTATTTTATTTTATTTTATTTTATTTTTTTATAAATATATTTTATTGATTTTTTGCAGAGAGGAAGGGAGAGGGATAGAGAGTTGGAAACATCGATGAGAGAGAAACATCGATTAGCTGCCTCCTGCACACCCCCTACTGGGGATGTGCCCGCAACCAAGGCACATGCCCTTGACCGGAATTGAACCCTTAGTCCTTAGGCCGATGCTCTATCCACTGAGCCAAACCGGTCAGGGCTGAAAGGCATTTTAAAAACAAACATTAATATAAACAACTTTTCCAGTTAACACTATTCTTCAGCTTATTGGATATGAAAAGTTGTTTTCTTTGAGTTAATTCAACCTATTGCAAGTTGTTAATAACCTAAATAAGGATGTTTTCCAATACAGTTGGCTGTAAGGAAATCTGAATTCCGGGATTCAGCCAACGTTGGACTGCAAATATTTGAAAAAGAATTCCAGAAAGGTGATCCCTGAATGCCTCAGTATAACAACTATTTACATAGCATTTACATTGTATTAGGTATTAGAAGTATTTTACAGATGACTTAAAGTAGGCAGAAGGATGTGTGTGGGTTATATGCAAGTGCTCTGTCATTTGTATAAGGGACTTGAGCATCCTTGGATTTTGGTAGCCATGGGGGTCTGGAACTAATCCCTCGTGGATACCCAAGAACATGTCTCTATGTATTATAAATCTTCCAAATATTAAGTTACAATTAATCTTAAGGTAAATAAAAAAAAGGATACACCGCATAGAAAAGCTAGCAGTCCTCTGAGAAAAAGGAATAACAGTTAAAATACCATAATGTTCTTTATCTTATATCAGTCTTAAAAAGAACGAGGCCTACATTTATAATACCGCCATTAGGAAACAGTAGGACTATTTAAAAAACATGACAACCCCCACCATTAAAGAGAATCAAATAACATTCTGAGCTAAGTTATACGGTAAAAACAAGATTTGGATGACAATGAGCTATAGTAACTCAATTTAAACATTAATTCAGCAAGTAGTGAATGGTGTTCTGTCAGCATGTCACTGTACTAGCTTCTAGGGAAAGGAGTTCTCCATTGGTGGGAAATAGTTTCAATAGAGAAGAGTGATGAATGAGAATGAGAGTCTTAAACAATAGAGAACAACAACAACAAAAATTCAATACATTAAGAAAGTTTTGTTTATAAGTTTATAATGGATTTATATATTCAAAATTATATTCTAACATACACGCATAATAAGTATGATTATATAAACTGAATGAAAAGTTTCTAATATTACAATATGTATTCTTAATTAAGTGTGTATTTTTATACCTCCTTGTAGTATCTACCATGTGGCAATTCTATTTTGAAAATAGCAAACCACAAAGTATTTTTTAAAAGATTGAAAATTTGGTGCGTAATATACACAACTTTGAAAAACAAGTTGAGTAACTTTATATTTTATTAAAGATTTAGTAATTGTGATTTTGAGACTAAACAGAATACATTAAACTCATTGAGTATTAACCATGTACTCAAGCTCCAGAAAATGATCTTATGAAGCTAATAAACTAGCCCTCAGTGTGTTTCCTTGCTAAATGGACCAATATCTATTCTATAGTAGGAGCTGAAATAAGTACAATTTCTCTTCTTCTGTCTCTACAAAGCAATTTATCTTTTGAATAGCACTTCCCTGCTTTTCCTAAGGAAACACACACACACACACACACACACACACACACACACACACAACAAACAAAAACAAAACAAAACAAAAAAACATTAAGTACTTTGATGACTTGAGAGAACCCTGAAGGCTTGGTCTCTGACTCTCCAATTGGTCTTCTGCCCTAAGGTAACATGTGTGTCCTCTCTGTGCTTCATTGTCCTCACTACAGGATGTTGGACAGATCACCCTGGTGGCCTCTTCCAAACTTTTGTAATAATATCCTTGCAACCCATTTTCAGATTCTTGAACCCCTGGGTTAAAAATTGATAGAAATGCCTATACTATGAATATTTGTAGAAAAGCATGGTATCCTTCATTAGAGAATGACTTTGCAATTGGGTCTGAAATAATGCAAGGAATTCAAATGCAGTAACACATCAATGATCTGTAAATGTTTAATGTACCTTCTTTATTATCTATGCATTAATTCTCCATTCCTTTTGCATGAGAGCTGATGAGTTCTGGTCACCTCTGCAGTCCCCACCCCAGGCCTCAGGGTTTCTGCATTTTGAACAAATTTCCCATATTGCACCTAAATGCCTAAGTCCAAGCACACTGCCCTAAGGTGGCATTCACAGCAATGGAAATGGGATTTGAGACGGTTGCTGTGGTACACAATTTTCTGAGTATAGATTCGACCATTGAAGAGAATACAGTTTAGTCTATATTTCTCATTTGAAAATTATTTCAGCAGAACATGACTCTGTTTTCTAAACCATAAATGCTATGTGTCTGATTCATAAAAGGTTCTGAATTTAATTTATTCAACATTTTCTTTTCCAAGAGGAAAATAAAAGTTGATAGTTTTAAAAAACCTGAACAGCTTTGCAACTGATGTTCTAAATAAATCAAATATATTGCTGGGTCCAGAGCAAGGCTTTGCAGTAAATTTATGTGAGTTTATTGAATCTCTGAGTTTCAGTAACAATATTTTCTGTCCTTGGCAATCATTTTTGGACTGATATTCATTAGGTTTTATCTTGTTTGGGCTTTACTCCATGGATTTCTAAAGGCCATCAACTCAGTTTGTTTCTGGAAGATGTAGCAGAAATTGAATAATGTGTCTTTGATTTTCATGTACCTGTTACAACTTAACTAAAACGGTCATGAGTAAAATCTTGCTTCTAAAAGCATTTCTCTGGCACAAGAATATATGACTAAAACCATTCTAAATAGGGCCTATTGAAACTGCATTTTGCTAAAAGGGATGTTTTATAAAAGCTATTCTGTTCTAAAGACCTTAAATTTGTTTGTTTATATGATAAAAGTGTGTGAACATAAATCCGTACTTTATTGGCTAATAGGATCTTTTACACATGATCAGATGTAAGGCTTATTTTGTATTAGATTTAAAATTTCTAAAATACTGCTGAAAGGGACCATGGTGATGACTTAGCAAACTTTCCATTCCAGATTTCTCTCTTTAAGGAGAAAGAACACTGTTCCTTTTTCATTATCCCCACAAAAAAATAGATGTGTCATGTTTAGAATGGTTTTAATCATTTAGTCAGACAATTATCAAGAATCTATTTGCAGAATGAACTCAGACATTCAATAAATTTGTTGATAATTGTCAAAATCTTAAAAAAAATAATTCCACTAGCAAAGGCTTTAATTTGAGAATTCACAAATCAGGGGAGGTTTCATTTATCACCTACTTCATGTTGCTGACTCCTTTGGGTTTTGCCTTTCAGAATTTTTTATAGCCCTGTTTTCATTATTCCCTGGTGGTGAGTAATTTATTGCTTCTTTTGGCCACTTATCAAATAGGAGTTGGTAATCAAAAGATATTATATTTAAGATACAGTTTTCCTTTCTTCCTAGTGTTTCTATTGAACTTGCATGGATGGAGACAACTGAGTAATTTTCCTTTCATGCCCTTTCAGTTCTTTTGGGCTGTGATCATGCACGTCTACCCTTGTAATTAGCTTTCATTCTGCTCATTAATCAGCTTCTACATTCTAATCTTTTTTCTATTTCTTTCTCCTTTTTGTTTCTGAGGTAGTAATGAATGTATTCTTTGGGTCTTGTAAAGATCTATTATTTCAGTTTTATCTCTTTCTGTGCAAACCTCCCTAAGTATTTGCATCTCTCTCTTTTTTTTTGTTTTTGTTTTTAGGACCAAAATATATTGCAAATGCATAATAAATTTTCATATTCTCAAAATAATCCTCTTTCAGGGTTTCTGCTTTCTAAGTTTTAGAAATGTGTCTATCTGAGTCCAAGGCCTTACATTTTCAAGTGGTTCTTTTGTCTGGATCAGTTACATTCCCCCTTCTTTTCAATACCCCAAGTTTATATTTATACATAAAATTCTCCTGTAGTTTTCGACATTTTCTACTTTAGTATCAATTTCAAATAATGAACACTTTTACCTCTTCCGTCTGGATGCTTAATAAATGCAGTAACTTAGGTGTACAATTTCATGGAGGAGAACAGTACTGTGGCTCATTTCTCAAAATAGCAGTGAAGAGAGAGCACATGTTGTGTCTGTAGCAAACATCATCCTGGGGCAGTTTTCTCCTCCTAATTATGCTTTCCTGAGCTGATACGAACATTAATTCTTGTTCACTGAGCATACGCCCGCTGGTGACAGATACAGGTTGGGGCTAAAAATCCGGCATGTACAATTCATACATAAGTATTTGATTATTAACAAAACGGAGGCTAAATTAGATGCTGATCATTATTATTTCTCAACTTTCCCTTTGACCATTCATCTATATACTTATCTATGTAATAACACCTATTGTATAAAATTTATCTTTAGTGCTGCAAACCATTTTTTAAAAAATATTCAACTTTAATATTATGGTGTGGTGCTGGAATTTATGATTTGACATGGTTAGCTAGCTATCCTTTTTCTAAAAAACACTAAGTTCCATGAAATTTTATTTTATTTCTACAAGTTTGATATACTCTCCCAGTTTCTAGTTTATCTGGATGTAGACAATAAAATCTCATGATGGGTAATTTTAAAGATACAAAATTGAGGTGATTCCATTGACTTTGGGTAACTAAAAGTCCACTCTAAAATTTCTACCATTCATTTCCCTTTTAACATTTTAATAATGTTCCACAGAGAAAGCCCAATTGGTATGAGATTTTGTGGACAGGGCCTTGTTTTATGGTGGTATAACTGGCTTCTCCCTTGAAAGCAAATAACTTTCATTGTATTAAGGGTGATTTTTTAAAAAAAATAACACAGCTGCAAGGATTTTTCTTCTAAATCTGTATTTTTTTAAACTAAATTTTCAGATAGACAGTGCCCATTAATTCTCCAGGGACCTATATAAACACAGGTGGGTTCACCCATGCTAACGGTTTTCTCAAAACAATCTGTTTTTGGTTTGGTTTTTTGTGTGTGTTTTTTTTTGCTTCTGTGCCAAAGTGGGTAAGATATTTATTTGAGACTAGACCATAGAATTTAATCTCAAATGATAACAGTAAACTAGACAAGGTCTTCAACTAGAGAGACAGCAGAGTGAAATGGAGAAAGGTGTACCCTTGGAGTCAGGAGGCCTGGGTAGAATTCTGTGCTGCCCCTCACTAGTCATCAAACCTGGGATGAGCTCTGGGCTTCAGTTTCCTGGTCCGTATAGCAGAGGGTGGGCGAGATTGTCTCCAAGTTTCCCTTCAGTTCCAGAGTTATGAGGTCTTCGGTACTTCTTGAGTTATTTTAGGCTGAAGTTGAATGTCGACTTGGCATAAGCTTGTAGTAGTATTTTTCTTCTGATGAACCTGTACCTTATTCTAAATTGTAATGCTTATGTTAAATTGCTTACCTTTCCATCAACAAACTTTTAGTATTTCTTCTTCGGCAAACATTTCTTGAATATTTTTTTATGTGCCAGGTATTGTGCAAAGCCCTGGAATACAGAGATAAATGAAATGTGTTTCTTGTCCACAGTAATTGCATTGCAATGTGATAAGTACCCACTAGACGAATGATTGTCATGCCCTGGGAGCTCAAAGGAGAGATTGATTGGTTGGGCTCTGGGGGTGGGGGGGGAGCCAGGACAGTTCAGGAAGAAGTGGCATTTGAATAGATCTTGAAAGATGGGTTTGCCATGTAGAAAATGGGACTGAAGAAGGTAACTGAAGGGACTCACAGGCAGGCAAAGGAGCATGGACAGAGTGAGAGGGGTAGGAAAATGCAGAGTGCTTGAGCGGGACTTCAGGACTGAGTTTTCGTTTTCAGGGCTCAGTCATAGGGAGCAGATGGTAGTGAGCCAGGATGCTGCCTGGACAGAAGAATGGGCAGGAAGGGTCTGGAAGGGGAATGAGGAATCAGGGGATTAAAGGTTGCTAACACTACCTCTTCACAAGTTTGAGAATAAGTCATAGCTTTTTAGATTGATCTGTAAAGAGATTTCCTTACCCATAATTATTGGGTAGACCAGTTAGAATAGTTACCTGTATTTCTTAGCATTTACTATGTATTAAGCCTTATTCTCATATCCAAGTCCAATATCTAGTCAAGAACTTTCACCGACATCTTTTTTGTTGTTGAAATTTATCTCAGTATAACATTTGTAGAACAAACTTTTGTTTTGTTTTAAGAAATGTGTTTTGGTTAGCTGGAAGAAAAAGCTGGAAGATAAAGGTTAAGGTTTCTGACAGAATCAAAGATACATTTGGATCATAGGCAGTGTATTCTCCCCATAAAATATACAGCATTTCACCTTAAAAGCCCAAGTCCAACCATTTCAAGGATAAATGGGATGATGGCTTCAAAGTGGCTTTTTGTAAACTTTAAAGTTCTAGATGATGTTGAATAATTACAACTATCAGAAAAAATACGCTATTAAATTTTATGTCTGAGTCTCAGCCCTGTACCCCCAGAATTATGGGGTGGGGTAAGGACTGTGTGTCATCTTAGAATCACTCTGTTTTGAGCCATTTAATTTAGACGCATTATTTTAATGTAAGTGCATTTACTTTGGCCGTCAGCGTGCAATTTTAATTAGCCACTGGAACACAGCAGAAGAGGTTGATGTGGTCCAAGACACAAAGAAATACCTACACAATGGTCTGCCTGAGGACTCGGGCAGCATCCAAGAAAGATGCTTTCCGCATAATGCCGGGTACTTCTGAGAAATACCTTCATTGGCACGTCTACTCTTGTGCATTTAATCACTTCAGTGTTTTGAAAGCCAAAATATTGGCATTAGCAGTTTTGTCATCTATGCTCAGAGAGAATATTAATTTCTTAGCTTATTTTGATCAGCAGTTGATGTAAAAGAAGGCCAAAGTCATTTTCTACATCTGCCCAGAATTTGCTTCTCAACTTTGCCAGCCAAGCTCTTACTCATCCTTTGAACCCCAGTTCTAATATCCCCCCTCGCAGTCTTCCCTAGTCTCTTTCCCTGATGGCCATTCTCTTTTCTGAATATACCCATTGTCCATATATCTCCAACTGCATGACCACACTGTGTTGTCATTATTTTTCATGCATTATTCTCCCTTCTTGACTCTCAATGCCATATTTGTAGAAACTGTGTGCCCATACCTGTGTTTTGGTTGAATCCAGTTAAAAGGCACTGCATGGTGATAGAAAAACCATGCACTTTATAGTTAAACTGCTGTTACTTAAATCCTAAGTTACTTGCTAGGGGAACTTGGGCAAGTTAATTTCGTTGAGCTTCTTTAAGTAAAGATAGTATTGCCTGCTGTGAAGGATTGTTGTGAAGATTAATTGAGATCTATCCATCAGTTTAACAAAAACAGAGAGGTCCTAAAACACGGAAAGCACAATACTGGGTGCTAAGAATATAATGGTGAATAAGGCACGATCCTGCCCTGAGAATGTTATAATTTGGTGGGAGAGGCAAACAGGAGAACTAGATCATTGCAGTATAAGTCTCAAAGGATGAGTAAGAATTCACTAGCACAGGTTCTGGGGTCTGGGTGAAGGCAGCAGGATTTGGGGTAGAATATGTGCAATGCCTTTGAGCCAGAGAAAGGATAGTGAGTCCAGACACAGAGAGAGGCATAAAAAAGCAGTGGCCATGGGGCTGCAGCTGGAGATGTGGCTACCACAGAGAACCCGTGAAGAAGGTATGGTCAGTTTGCTTTTCAGAAAGATCTTCTTGGCAGTGTGGTGGAGTGGTTGAGATAGCCAAGGGAACAGGTGAGAGACGTTTGCTAGATCAGTGGTTCCCAAACTTATTTGGCCTACCGCCCCCTTTCCAGAAAAAATATTACTCAGCGCCCCCTGGAAATTAATTTTTTTTAAATTTTAATAGCAATTAAACAGAAAGATATATGTATTAATGTTTCTACCTTTTTCGTAAAATATAGTAAAGAAAGGTGTAAATTAGAAACATTGAAGTTTGAAATTATGAAACTATTTATTGAACTCAGAATAGAAAGGTAATACAAAAAAAGTTAAAACAAATGCACCTGTGGCCATCACCGCCCCCCTGGATCGCTGCAGCGCCCACCAGGGGGCGGTAGCGCCCACTTTGGGAATCACTGGCCTAGATGATGGCCTCCATGGCAGGAGTTACAATGGGATTGAAATAAGACTGTATTTAGGAGCTAGAAAAGTCAGGATATAATCACATATGGTGGTGGGGGACAGGTGGTAAGGAAGGGAGAGGAAACACAAGAGAAGTCAATGGTTTGGGTTGTAGGTGGGGAATGGAAAGGGTATGAAGTGCCCATGGGCAGTGCAGGACATTTTGACTTCATCGTTTTGAGCTCTTGTATGCAGGGTGGGGCAAAAGTAGGTTTACAGTTGTTCATATGGAAAATAATACAATCTATAATAGTAAAAGGGTAATATGCTAATTAGACCGGACATCCTTCCTCATGAAGCCAGGGCCAGAGGGAAGCCAGCCTGGGTCCCGGGTCCCGGATCCCAGAGGGAAGACTGTACCGGCAGCTGGGGGAAGGAAGGCCTACTCTTGCATGAATTTTCCTGCATCAGGCCTCTAGTAACTAATAAATAATTATAAAAGAATAAACTCTGAATTTTGCATACTCACAACTGTAAACCTACTTTTGTTCCACTCTGGGTTTTGGACCTGCTGGGTTTTGTTTTTTTTCTTGAATATAAATATTACTGTAAGGATGATATCAACAACAGTGAATTTTGTGACAAATATTTATTCTGGGGCGAACTCCATTAAGCCAATTTAATTTCTTGATCCATTTTCTATATGGCATATTTAAACTGTTTCCAACTGTTTTTGCTTTATTTTTATTTTATCAACATTATTCATCAGGATAAAGTCTTTCTTGTGTGGATTTTATAATGAAGGCTGGATTTTTCCACTTATTTTTCTCCATCTTGGTCAATTTGTACAGCTTTTTCCATGCTAACTTGTCTTTTAGGTCCACTGTTGTTGCCATGGCAAATTTACCATGTCAGGTTTCACACATAGAACATTTTATCAAATGTTTGATTTTTCATCAATTTGTAAGAAATGATACTTTTTACCATTTTCTATCCTTGCTATAGTCAGCTGTAGTTTATATTTTTAAAATCAAGCCTCATATTTTCCTTAAACAATTTTTGCAGTTTTAAAATCTGTTAATGATACGTGATTCTCAAGTCAACCTTTCATTTACAACACATTTTACTATGGATCCTTTTGGCCCTCAGATTGACAGAGTCAAAATGACACACTCAGCCTGTCGATGGCTAAGAGGAGGTGTCCAGGAAACATGATATGTATATAGGTCTGGTGATGTGGAGAGACATCTGGAGCCAGATATAGGTCTGGGAGTCATTTGCATCTGGATGTTGAGCAAGGAGTTGGGTGACATCCCATGAGAGGATGTATAGCAGGAAAGAAGAGCACCGGGGAAAGCAGAAGGAGCACCAACATTCTGGTTGGAGGAGGAGGAGGAGGCCATGAAGGAGAGGCAGGAAGTAGGAAGAAACAGGTCAAGGCGGAGGAGAGGTCAATGCTGAGGCTGCTGCAGAGGACCCCTAGGATACACACTGAAATGTGTCCTCTAGAGTCAGCAGCATGACACCATGACTGTCCTCAGTGACAGCCAGCCTGAATGCAGAAAGAAATACCCAACTGGGAGTACCACAAGAGAGAAGGAAGCGACTGGGGGCATTTGTACAAATGCCGGCTGCAGGAAGGGCAGCTTGTTTGCTTCTCTATTGATCAGTTTATTTCCTCACTTGAGACTCAGTGCACAAAATTCATGCATGGATGGGGTCCCTAGCAGCTGCCAGCTGCCAGCCAGGGCCTCCCTTCCCATGGTTGGCCGGTCGGCGTCGCCCCTGATCGGGGTGGGGGGTGATCAGGGTGGGGCCGGCCAGGGGAAGGTGCCTCAGGCAGTGGTCGGGCCAGCCCTGCCCCTTGGCCAAACTCCTGGTTGAACTCCCAGTGGAGGGGACAGTTTGCATATTAGGCTTTTATTATATCTACACTAATAAAAGAGAAACATGCAAATTGGTGTCACTCTGCTACCCTTCCCATTGGCTAATCAGGGTGATATGCAAATTAACTGACAGCCAAGATGGCGGCCGACAGCCAGGCAGCTTGAAGCGAACATGAGGCTTGCTTGCTTCAGTGACGGAGGACTCCAACGTTCCCCGCCTGCCGCTGCCGGCCTCTGAGCTTGCAGTTTGAAACATTGTTACAAATATAGAAGCTAAACAAAACCCCAGAAACCTGCTTTTAGCCAGCCGGGATCTCAGAGCTGAAGTTGAAACAGTGTTTCGATTATAGAACCCAAACAAACCAGATACCTGCTTTCAGCAGCCGAGGCCTAAGAGCTGGAGCCAAGCCTCAGAGCTAAAGCTGGCCCAGAATAAAAAAAAAAAAAGAAAAAGAGCGGGTGGGAGCTTCAGTCACCCGCCAGCCTGAAAACAGCCCTCAGCCCCTCACCCAGACTGGCCAGGAACCCCAGTAGGGTCCCCCACCCTGATCCAGGACACCCTTCAGGGCAAACCAGCCGGCCCCCACCCATGCACCAAGCCTCTATCCTATATAGTAAAAGGGTAATATGCCTCCCAGCACCGGAATCAGTGGAGCCGTGAGGCCTCCCGGCACCGGGATCAGCGTGACAGGGGGCAGCGCCCAAACCCCCTGATCGCCCTGCAGCTCTGTGTGTGACAGGGGGCGGGGCCACAACCTCCCTATCCGCCCTGCTCTGTTCGTGACAGGGGAAGGCGCCCCAACCCCCTGATCAGCCCTGCTCTGTGCCTGATGGGGGGAGCTCCCCAACCCCCTGATTGCCCTGCGGCTCTGTGTGTGACAGGGTGCGGTGCCCCAACCCCCTGATCGGCCCTGCTCTGTGTGTGACAGGGTAGAGCATAACCTCCCCATCAGCCCTGCCCTGAGTGTGACAGGGTGCGGCGTCCCAACCCCCTGATCTGCCCTGCTCTGTGTGTGACAGGGGGCAGTGCCCCAACTCCCCTATCGGCCCTACTCTGTGAGTGACAGGGGGGAGCTCCTCAACCCCCTAATGGGCCCTGCTCTGTGCGTGACAGGGGGGAGCACCCCAACCCCTTGATCGACCCTGCTCTGTGTGTGACAGGGTACGGAGCCCCAACCCCCCTGATGGGCCCTGCTCTGTGAGTGACGGGGGCAGCACCCCAACCCCCTGATTGGCCCTGCTCTGTGCGTGACAAGGGGTGGCGCTGCAACCTCCCCATTGACCCTGCCTTGAGTGTGACAGGGGGCGGTGCCCGAACTCCCCAATCGGCCCTACCCTGAGCGTGACTGAGGGTGGCATCGCAACCTCCCGATCCGCCCTGCTCTGTGCATGACAGGGGGTGGCGCCCCAACTCCCCAATCAGCCCTGCTCTGAGCCCGACCAGGGGCTGCACCTAGGGATTGGGCCTGCCCTCTGCCACCCGGGAGCAGGCCTAAGCCAGCAGGTCGTTATCTCCTGAGGGGTCCCAGACTGCGAGAGGGCACAGGCCGGGCTGAGGGACCCCCCTCCCCCCCGAGTGCACAAATTTTTGTGCACCGGGCCTCTAGTTCTATATAATAAAGAGCTAATATGCTAATTAGACCTGACGGCTAAACGACCTTCCAGAACAACCAGTGGGCAGGGGGGCAGGGCTGCAAGGCAGCCGGGGCTGTGAGGGCCGAGGCGGCAGCCGGGGCTGCTGTGAGGGCCGAGCCCCTTGCACTAATTTCGTGCATCGGGCCTTTAGTAGGATAATAAGAAAGAGACTTGAGCAGGGATAAATGCCAATGGGTCGGAGGGAGAGGATGAACATAAAGGAGAGTTGGTATAGGACCCCAAAAAGCACATTAGGACCCCAGTCCTTTTCAGGGAGTGGGAGCTGACATCAGTCTTGCTGCCTGCAGCTGGATACCCAGGGAGTCATCAGCTGCCGTGTGCCCCAAGATACAGCCACCATAAATTGGCCCATCCTATTGGGCTTCAACTTTGGTGTCCCAAATAACATGCCGATTCCTTACTGGACTCTATCCCTGAACTATCACTAGTTGCTTAACACTATTTATTTAGAATGATTTCTTTTTTTTTCTTTTTTTAAAATTAACACTCTAAATCCTCAGTAAAAGGGATTTATCTCTTGTCCCTAAGCCCACAATACTATCACCTGCCCTGACCTTTGAATAGTACTACTTTTGAGAACATCCTGCCACCACATGTTACGCACAGCATCAGATATGCTTGATAACCTCTCTCTCCAGGTGTGAGGGGCACAGGGGTTGGGGTGGGGATGTTACCACATCTGCTTAGATCAGGGGTGGGGAATGTCAGGCCTGAGGGCCATTTAAGGCCTGTGAAATCATTTGGTCTGGCCCTACCAAGGCCTGAGGGGTGAGTTAATTAAATGTTTGACCAAATAGAGCAGGCTAATTTTTAAGTTGATAATTTTGTATGGCCGGCGAATGATGTTATAAATATCCAAATGGCCCTTGGCAGGAAAAAGGTTCCCTACCCCTGACTTAGCTCCATCACTCACAGGTCAGATCAAAGGACAAAACAGAACTCTGCCATGACCCCACCCATTCCCTGTTCCTTCCGTTTGTCCTGAGACTGCACAAGTTACAGCAAAACTTGGGTTGTTCACAAATAACGGGGCACTAGCCAACACACACACCATCTATCCATCCATGGAGCCCCTACCTAGCAGCCACCTGTCTTCTCCCTTCCTGTTTGTTGGGCACGTGGGGGTTGAAACATGAAGAGAGACACTGCCCCAGCCCTCATGGAGCTCATGGCCAGCGGGTGAGTGTGATGTTGCAATGCTGGGTGAACGGTGGGCAAGGCAGAGAACCAGTTTGTCTAGGTAAGCAGGGACTGCTCCATTGCCTTAAGGTTTTGTGGGTTTTTTTTTTTTTTTTGGAAGAATCTATAACAACCTTATGGCCAATTGGACATAGGAGATGCACTCTGCTTATCCCAATGTAATCATCTCGCCCGCCAGTTCACACAGCTCCAAAGGTTAACTTTGTTTTATGAAGCTGGTCAGGTTCCAGGACTGCAATTACCTTAAAGAAAACACGTCTCCTTCCGTAGCAACCAGGATGAGCTACTGACCCTCCGGGACGCTGATGGGAGGATATTCTCGTTGGATCCCTTTGTATTTTTAGCTGGCCTCCCCTAGAACCCGACCTTGTCCTTTTTTAAAATTTTTCCTTCAGGACAACGTGTCAGACAACTTTGTTGGCTGTTCTTGAGGCAAGTGTATTTGTTTGACCTCTGTGGCATTTAGACGCAGTGGAGACCTGCGTCTCTCCCTGACAAGCTTTCCGAGCCTCTGTCTTTGTTTGCTCCCCTGTGTCCGGGTCCCACCAACGTGCCACTGCCGCTGGGTCCCAGCACAGGCATCCCGTGTGGGCAGGACAGTCATTTCACTTTTTGAATATTCATAACATTTATGTAATTCCCTGCACCAAGCCACTATTCCCCTTGGGGTCTAAATGTGTCTAATTAGGTTGAGAGAGAATCAGAGGTACATCTCACCCCCCAAATTGGAGTGTGCAATAAACCCTACATGAAAATGATCTGTAAACCAATTTAATACTAACCTTAGACTCACGTAATGGTGGGCTGTTGGAAAAAGGAAAGGAAAGGAGGCCCTCACTCTTCCCAGGGCTCTCTCTCTCCCCAACGTGTGTCACAGTTCCTGGACCCTGTCCCCTGCTGAAGAATGGGTGGGAGCGTTTCTGGGTTTGTCCACAGTTCACACCGGGTGGGGCTGGCTGTCTACGGTGGGTCTCAGCCACATGGCCATTCCTGGCACAAGTCTTCTCCTCTCTGAGGGAAATGAAAGATGGATTCTCTCATTCTTAGGACCCAGATGCCATTTGCTCCCCAGGGGCGGTGAATGGTAACAGACAGCTTTCCTGTTCTACCCTCACATCTGCTCCCTGAGGCCTTGAACTCACAAGTATCTCTGTGCCTCAATGGGGACAGAAAGGAGGGACACAGGGCAGAAAAAAGACACAGTTTAGTATCTTACATAGTATCCTGCCATACAAGCAAAAGTGCTAATAGAAAAGAGGATCTCTCTTAGATATTTAGAAAAGATACTTCTTTTTTAAAAAAATTCTTTCTATTGAATTTATTGGGGTGACACTGATTAATAAAATTATACAGATTTCAGGGGCACAATTCCACAGCACATCATCTGTACACTGTATTGTGTGTTCGCCACCCAAGGCAAGTCTCCGTCCATCACCATTTATACCCCCTATACCTTCCTTCACTTCCCTTCACCACCCTCCCTCCAGCAATCACCACACTGTTGTCCCTGTCCATGAGTTTTTCTCTTATTTTTGCCCAATCCCCCAACCCTCTGCCCCCACCCCCAGCTGTCAGCCTGCTCTCTTATCTATGGGCCTGTCTCTATTTTGCTTGTTCATTTTGTTCATTAGATTCCACATATGAATGAAATCTTATGGCACTTATCTTTCTCTGACTGGCTTATTTCCCTTAGCACCATGCTCTCCACCCAGGTCTATCCATGCTGTAAGGTACTTCTAAAAGTACTGAAAGAGTTCTGTCAACACAGAGAGGGAGGATGTCGCAGACTGCTGGAGGACATGGTTGGGGAGGCAGTGCCTCCCCATCTGTGTGGCTCCTCTGTCCTGTGCTCTTGTCACTTCCTCTTGGCCACTCTCTTCCTCAGCCACACTGTCTCCCTTTCTTTGTTCCCTGTCCTTTCCCTGTCATTGTCCCCCACTCTCACCTACACCCATGCTGGGAAAGCCATGCAGAGGACTGAGCAGTCACTGGGAGGCTCCCCTACTTGGAGGTTTTATTTTATTGATTTTATTGATTTCAGAGAGGAAGGGAGAGGGAAAGAGAGGTAGAAACATCAATGATAAGAGAGAATCATTGATCAGCTGCCTTCTGCATGCCCTTTACTGGGAATCGAGCCCACAACCTGGGCATGTGCCCTTGACTGGAATCGAACCCGGGACCCTTTAGTCAGTTCTATCCATGGAGCCAAACCAGCTAGGGCTGGAGGTTTTATTTAGAGCCCCATAGACCACCATGCTTGGACTTTTACCTGTGGATTGCTTCTGTAAAATATCTCCTTTTAATTTCTGCACACACAATAGTATTATTATTTTTTACATGTAATTTTACTTTTTGAATATTTTTATCATTTATGTGATTTTAAAGTCAAAATGATATAGTCATGCCCAGGGCACTCCTGTTTCCATCCTTGTGTCCTCCATTCTGTTTGCCAGGTAATTAATGTTGCCAGCCGCTGACAGGTAATTTTGTTTCTGTTTATTCTTCTACTAGAGGCCTGGTGCGTGAAATTTATGCACGGGGGCGGGGGGGTGTCCCTCAGCCCGGCCTGCACCCTCTCCAATCCGGGACCCCTTGGGGGATGTCTGACTGCCTCTCGCAATCTGGGACCGCAGGCTCCTAACTGCTCACCTGCCTGCCTGCCTGCCTGATTGCCCCTAACCCCTCTGCCTGCCTGCCTGATCGCCCCTAACTGCTCCCCTACTGGCCTGATCGCCCCTAATTGTCCCCCTACTGGCCTGATCACCCCTAACTGCCTCTGCCTCGTCCTGCACTGGGACCCAGGATTCCCTCCTCTGGCCAGCCCCAGGCACACAGGACCCGGGCCAGCTTTGCCTGGGCCAGCTACAGCCACAGGAGACTGTGGGCAGGTGGCTTTTCCTGGACCACAGCCGCAGGTGCCCAGGACCACGGGGTGAGTGGCTTGTCCCTCTCCTGTGCCGCAGGAGCAGGCGCTGGTGCCCGGGACTGCGGGGTCCATGTGGCCTGTGGATTGTCCCTGTCCTGGGCCACAGGTGCAGGCGCAGCTGCTGGCGCCCGGGACCGTGGTGCATGCGGCTTGTCCCTCTCCCAGGCTGCAGGTGCAGCCGCTGGCACCTGGGACCGCGGGGCAGACGGCTTGTCCCTCTCCCGGGCCAGGGTGCAGGCGCAGGTGCAGCCGCTGGCGCCCAGGAACATGAGGCAGGCAGCTTGTCCCTCTCCCAGGCCGCAACCTGGCTGGTCCCCATTCCTCTCTCATGAGCTCACTTGTGCCTGGCTGGTCCCCATTCCTCTCTCGTGAGCTCATTTGTGCCTGGCTGGTCCCTATTTCTCTCTCCCCAGTGTTGAGTGTCTGAGCCTTTATGGCGTGATGGCATGAGGGTGTGATGACCATTTGCATATTATCTCTTTATTATATAGGATATTCCTTTTTGCAAATGTAAGAATACATACGACTTAGCAGTTTGCACCTTGCTTTTTGCACATAAATGTTTGTCATGGCATCCATAGATAGGCACATGGGGATCTCTTTGTGTTTTTTTTCAAGGCTGAATGTATGGAATTGTGGGAACATATGATAGTTTATGACTCCCCTATTGATAAACGTTTGATGGTTCCAATCTTCTGCTATTATAAATAATGATGCAGTGAATAGATGAATAGTACTTTGAATCTTTTAATGGCTTTCTTTTAATAAAAACAAGTAGGAAAGAAGATAGGAGGGCAGGAAGGAGAGAGAGAGAGAGAGAGAGAGAGAGAGAGAGAGAGAGAGAGAGAGAGAGAGAAAGGAGAGAGAGAGAGCAGTTTTTTTTTTAAAGATGTTCCCTTGAACAAGAACATTTTTGGAAGAAGACCTGGATGCTGTAGGGAAGTAGGTGACATTCCAAAGTGTTCTCTAGTCCTGTTGGCATTTGTGCCCTGTGGGAGGACCCCAAGCACTACCCCTGTCCATCCGCAGCCATTGTATTAATGGGAAACCTTGATCTGATGAGATGTCTGGTGGCTGACTGTCCTCAACTCAGGCAGAGTCACTTATCTGTGATGCCAGGGAGCCTTCCTTCCAGCACATTCTCTTGATTGTCACTGATTCTTTTGACAGAGATAAACCTCCTATTTTACAACCAGAGCCACCCAATGAGAGAACATTTGCTGACATTAATGTGCAAATAGTATCTTATAATTCTGGGATACCAATTCCAATGTATGGGTGTTTCCCCCACACCAAGCAATTCTCAGACGCCGGCCTGGTGGCCTACCATCCAACTCAATCCTGACACTATCTGCCCAACGGTAGAATCAGATTCCACAGGTTAAGGGCTCAGAACCACAAGACTGCCCTCCACTTCAGGTGCGAATTGCAAGTCCAAGTTGTCACCTGTGCTTGTGACCCACTGGCTACAGGTCAGAGGGTGCCATGACTCCGTCCTTGAGATACACTAATTTCTAGAGCAGCTCACAGAATTCAGGAAACCAGTTCACTCACTAGATCACCGGTTTATTAAAAGGATATTACGAGATTTGAATCCACAGCCAGATGAAGGGATACATAGGCCGAGGTCCGGAACAAAGGAGCCCCTGTCCCTGTGGAGTTTGGGGCCTGGGGTGGTGGACGTGGATGAGTCTCGTTCCCCACCCTGGAAGTTCTTCAAACCTGTATTTTTGTTTTTTTACGGATGGAGACTTCATCACAGAGGCATGATTGATTAAATCACTGGCCATTGGAGATTGGTTCAACCTCCAGCCACTCCCTCTCCCCAGAGGTCAGGGAGTTGGACTCAAGTTCCAATCCTCTAATCTCCCGATTGGTTCCCCTGGCAACCAGCTCCCATCCTTAGGTGCTTTCCAAAGGACACCTCAATAATTTACAAAGGGCACCCTTAACATCCTCATCCCTTAGGAGCTCTGTGCCAGGAACCCAGAAGAAGGTCAAATAAATATGTCTTATAAAGTCACCATCTCACACATCGATAGTAGGTACTTTCTTGAGAAGATACTTAGATAGAGCAGAGGACAGGGCTTGTATGATGACTTGAGATGTGGGAGATGGACAGGTACCTTAGGGCTGAAGTAGGAAGGAGTAGGACACACATTTTCAGATGTTTCTCCACGATGTCTCCCAATCTCTGACAACTCAATATGTCTCATATGAAGAGTCCTGCTGATTTGGCGCAAAGCTGTATTGATCTCTCCCAATAATTTCCAGCCAAATCAGCAGGACTCTTTATGTAACGTGGGCATGACTCTTTAGTCCTCCCAGAGGTTCTAGAGCTGCCTAATGTCCTTGAATAAACTCCCTGTTTGCTTTAACTTGGACTTTTAAGAATGGATGACCTCAGAAAGCTGGACTTGACTACATACATGTGGCCAACTTTTGTATTGTTAGATATTTAAGGATCTATACAAAGACCATAGCTTGGTAGTTGACTGTATCTGTGGGTTCTGCAGATATTTTTACTGCTGTCAAAGGGCTCAACATTTTTTCTAGAGTTTTGGCCCATCTGATCTTCAATGAAAAGTCCTACCTCTGCAGTCACCATTTTCTAGATGTCTGAGGAAGGTCTCCCAAGTGTAGGGTTATGATGGTGAAAGGGCTTGAAGGGGCCAAGTTTGTGTGACTAGATCCCAAGCCCTGTAGATCTTAGATGGTTCTGTGTGTTTGTGTGATTGAGGACTGCAGGTCCTGAAGCTCTATCAACAGCTCCTGAAAAGGCGCTCTGACAAGTCTCTAATTATTAGCTTCTTTGTTCTTTCTTTTAGAAGTCTAGAAGAAATTAATAAAGAATTAATTGAGAAGGTGCTTTCATTTGGATTCTGGCTAAAGTCAGAAAGGATCTAATTTTAGGGCTATTGATCATAGGAAATGACCTATAAAACAGCAATAATGTTATTAGAGGATGTTACCAGAACAATAATCTCCTAAACAGAAATATGAAGATTGAAGATGTATGTGTGTTTATATTTACAGTGAGTTGAGTTTTATACAAGCCCAATTATATGCATGTAATAGGGGCCTGGGATGGCGGAAGTTTTTATTTAGAGGTGAACAAAGGACATCATATTGGAGCATGTAAATATAAGAATTTAAGTATGTCTTGACTTTGGAACATGGTATATAATTAACTTACTCTTTTAAAAAAATCCCGTGATTTAGCAAAGGCTTCTCAGTTTGCAGAGCTTTGGTGGGAAATGGACATATTTGCATAAGAATCCTAAAAGCCTTCTGAGAGAGAAGGAAGTCAGGCACCAATTGCTTCCACCAAATGTTAAAATTAGGAAAACCTGCCCGTGTGCACTGTGGGCGCCCTGACCAAGGTGCAGTAACCCAAAAGGACACTAATCTTCCCAAAGGGGAAAGTGGAGTCTGTCAGTGATTTGAGCTCCTCACCATGGCCCCAAGTTAGGGTGAAACTATAAGTCTGAGTGCAGAAGATCTACAGGTAGGAGCCAGGAAACCAACGATCACGCCTGCTATGATAAAGAGCTTAAACATTCCGTGGTGCCTTTAGGGCACTGAAGAGTTTTAAGTAAGACCATGGCTTGGCTTTTGTATTAGAGAGTTCATTCCAGTGATCAATGTGGAAGACATGTTTAAGAGAACAAGAATAGACTTGGGAGGCTGTTGATATGGTCCAGGGATGACAAATAGTGCCTGAATGAGCCAATGACAGAAGGAAAAGATTCTAGTAGTAGGTCCAGTTGTCATGACTTGGTGAATGATTGGCTCAGGGCGGAACAGGGCTTAATTTGTTTTCTATCTGTGCTGTTTATTGTTATTATAAGTAGTGGGTATTGGAATAAGTGGCCAATTATTCCCTTCTTGATTCTACTTCTTTCAGCTATTTGTCTCTAACAAGAAAATTATGAAAATGGAGCTTTGATTAGCTTCACTTACTATTATAATGACTGGGGTTATCACTCCTAGTTTATTGAGTGGAGTCATTGTTTTAATTTGCATAAGTGGCTTTTGGGTAGGCAAAGATGCAATTAAGATAAAAGCTCAATATCAATTAATATAGGAGAACAATTATTTAGATATGTCCATACATTAAAGAGAACAAATGTCTGACTCGAGAGTTTGCCAACATTTCCATTGTGTTCACTCTGGCTGCCAAAGACTGATGGGAGGAAAACAAAGAAAAGGAGATGAAATATAGATGGGCTGAGCCAAATGGCACCTCTGCAGATGAGATGAATAGAGAGTTTGTCATTTTTTAAACCAAAATATTTACTATTTGAAAGAACACATTTTTGTTGTAAAACAATAGCAACAACAACAATCACCTCAAACAATAAGATGGTGTTGATGTTAAAAATGAACAAATATCCCCCATCACAACTTTCTACTGGCCAGGGCGCAGGGGTAACCTCTGTTAACAGTTAGGTGGTGATTCTTCCAGGTTGAAAGTATCCTTCAAGAGATTCTGTGCATTTTACAAGGTAGCCTTTGACCTATTTCCTGATCTGATGGAGTCTACTTGATAGTTTAGTTCATAGTTTTCTGGTTAGCAGAGATGCCATCATACAGGGACAGTAGACCATGGGAACAAGAGAGAGTGGACAGAAAGCCAGAAAAATAGGGTCAAGTGAAGGTTGAATACAAAAGACAGATGCTGGACATGAAACTAGGACAGGCTTAGGAACGAAGGCTAAGAAGTCCTTCTCTGCCTTCACTTTCTCTCTCCAACCTGAGCCCCCAAGCCTCTTGCTGGTGAGTTGTCCCCCTGCCTTCTCCTAAAGTGTTCTCCCAAAGGTCACCCAGGAACCATTTGGTCATACATTTGATGACCTTGCCTCCACTTTTACCTTCCTTGACCTTGATCCCTCTTTGATTGCCATCTGTGGCCTTCTTCGTGAATCTTCCCTTCCTTAGCTCCCATGACAATAGGCTGTACCAGTTCTTAAGCATCCCTGACCACTGCTGCCCTGATTTTCATCCTGACTGCTCCGCCTCTTCCAGTCCTTGAATTGTGGGCATGACCTCCAACTCTACTCTTTTCCTGCTCCTCTTTCCTGTGCATTTCTCATTTCTTGCATGTGTAATTCACGTCTGTGACTTCATCAGTGATCTCTATGAAGGAGACTCTGAAATTTTATAGACACAGATAGAAATGAGGATATGACTCTGGCCTTGACCTTCCTGGAGTTCTGATCTCCCATTTTCTGTTACCCTCTAGACATGTCCCATTTGTATTTCCAATTCAGCATTTCTGAAACTGAACTTGTTTGCTTCCCATCTAGCAAGCTCCTTATCATGGCCTCCAGGGGCCTTCCTGACCTCTCCCTATCTACCTGTCCAGTCTCATCTCTTGCCGC
>NW_005871415.1:714642-723144 GCF_000147115.1 Myotis lucifugus
CTGGCATCTGGAACAGTTCCTGGGACTAGAGCAGGGGCTCAATGTTTGATGAATGAATGGATTATTACAGATCTTGGAGGTGGTGTGTCATCGCTGAGTCCCCACTTGTCTCCCTGCCTGTGTGTGGTCACCAAGTCTTCAGTCTTCCTAGTGCTAGTTCAGTGAACATTTATTGTGCAAACTGTCTTACTGTGCTTATTATTGAGCTACTTACTTCCCACAGCGGCTGTATTGAACGAGGGAGTGAATGTGACAAGACCATTGTACACTCTCAAGCCCCACACCAATGTCATTTTCCTTCCAGTCCCACTGTGATGACACTAACTAATGTTCCTTTCGCTTCAAACAGGAGCCTCTAACGATCCCCTGCTTCCAAGCTCTCCCCAGATAATAGATTCCAAATGCTGCTGCCCACTTACTAGTAATCTTCTAAAGCATCGCTACAATTATGCTCTCCTACTCAAAACCTTGACTGCCTTTCAATTCCTGACCACATAGTGTACAAATTCCCTGGCTTGGAACAAGATCCTCCCCAACCTGGATCCAGACTGCCTTTTCTTGTCTCCCTTTCTCCCCCACCAGAGCTCTTGACTTCAAATCCAGAACTCAGAGCAAGTGAGCATCACACTGCTGTCCTCCCTAGGTTTCTCCACTTCTAGGGGATCTTCCTCTTCTCTCTGCTCTTAATAGCATTAAGGTCTTTCTCTTGAGGGGGTATTCTTACCCCCATCCTACCTTTCCTTAAAGGGGGAAGGGAGGAAGAAGATGCAAGGAACACTTTAACTGTCTCTCTCCTCTTTCCATTCAGATTGGGAAGGCAGGGAAAGTCTGATCTCTGTCTGTCCGAGCTTCTCTGACTGTGTGTCCCTCCCTTTAAAACAGGCCTTGTGGTTCTGTCTCTGGGATCTGCCTGCCAACAATAAGCGTGTATTCACCCCTCCTGCCTCTGATAGGCAGGGTTCCAAAGGCAGGCTTAGCTTGCCTGGCCAAGCCAGTAGTCAGGGGAGATCGTGGGAAACCTACATTTGCTCCAGGATAAGCTATGTTGTCCAATCCAGCCTTTCTGGATTATAAGGCTGATGTTCTGGCCTCCGTGCATCTGACTGTTTTTTTTACCTCGTGCTGAACTCTGAAGAGAAGGAGCAATTAATTACTACTCTCCCTTAAATTCAAATATCACCCAGATGACCCTTTTTACCAACTGCTCTACAGTATCGATTTTTATAATGTCTATTCAGATTTGTAATCTACCATCATAAGCATATAGGAAGAAGAGGCACTGTTATATACTATCCTTCTTCCTAAATCCCTTTAGAACTCAGGTTCATGGGTTAGTATTCATTTGCATGGAGGCCATAATGAAGTGGATCCCCACATGTAGGAGGCAGCCGATCAATAATTCTCTGTCATCATTGATGTTTCTCTCTCTCTCTCTCTCTCTCTCTCTCTCTCTCTCTCTCTGAAATCAATAAAAATATATATTAAAAAATAAAATAAAAAGAAAGACAGTGCCATCAGAGAAGTCTTCTATGTGGACTTCTCTATCTAATACATTTGATAGTAAGAAAAAAAAAAGTAAAAATAAAGTAGATATGATGAGAAATGGGATGTTTCCCGTTTCTTAGAATTTTGGCTGAAGCTCGGAAGCTAGTTACCATGTAGGACAAATTCCCCACAAATGAAGAGGGGGATGTGGGGAAAGGGGGTTGCCTAGGGTAGCTGGCGTTTTCCGACAAGAAAAAAACAGTGTTGCTGTTTTACCATCTGCGTGGGCTCTGTTGGTGCCCACGATCTGAAGCAGCTACGTAACTAGAGTGGAGAGAGAATATGTTTTGTTCTGCCGTTTACATCTCACCCTAAACACGTGAACAAGGGTTGGTTTTCTTGAAAGTAATGATAAGTCAATGAACTTGGTCAAAGAGCAGACCCTGGGAGCTTGGCACGAGGAGAAGGGTGCTAGTTTTATATCATGGGTTTATAAAAGGCTGTCTGTTTTCGGAAATATGCGCAATTACATCAGCCCTGGCTGTTGCTGCTCTTGATTGATAATGCACCATTAGTCATCTTTCTTCCCACAAATCCTTATCACGTGAGCTCAAGAGATTCAATGCTGAATTTCAAATCCACTTCAGGAATATTTTCACAACTGGTGTGTTAAAAGCCTGGCATCATTTGAATAAAAGTCACTTGTTTGAAGATCAGTGGGAAAGTTGGGGTATAAACAAGCTCCTGGTCATTGATTATGTTTTAAAAGTGTTACCAATGAATTGAGCCTTAATGTTCCTTGTGTAACTCTTAAAATCTATATTGCTATACTAGGTACCATGAAAATTCGATGGGCTCGGGAGTTTAGAGGTTGGAAATTATAGTTGGTGAGGGTAAATGATGAAGCTATGACAAATGTTTATGTCCCTTTCCAAGTGAAAGAAGTTTGAAAAGGCTTCATAAGCTGATGAACACAAATGACTTCCACTATCTACCTACTAAAGCTAAAGCACTTTTTATACAATGTACTAGAGGCCCGATGCACAAAATTTGTGCAAGAGTAGGCCTTCCTTCCCCCGGCTGCCGGCACTGGCTTCCCTCGCAGCCCCAGCTTCGTCCAGAAGGTCGTCTGGAAGGATGTCTGGTCTAATTAGCATATTATGCTTTTATTATTATAGATTAGCCAGGGTTCCCCAGAGAAATAAAAACAACAGGATGTCTCTATTTCCATGTCTATCTATTATTTGTGTCTATCTTGAAGTCTGTCTATCTATCATCTACCTATCATTTATTGATATATTTTAAAGAATTGGCTTACACAATTATGGAGGCTTGGTGAGTCCAAAATCTTCAGGGTATACCAGCAGGCCGGAGACCCAGGGAAGGGTTGTAATTCAAGTCCAAAGTCAGTCTGCTGGCTGGATTCCTTCTTGCACGGGTGGGGTCAGTCTTTTTCTATTCAGGACTTCGACTGATTGAATAAGGCCCACCAACATTATGGAGGGCCATCTACTTTACCCACTGTCCACCAATTTATGTTACTCTCATCCAAAAAGCACCTTTGCAGAAACATCTAGAATAATGTTTGACCAAATATCTGGGCACTGTAGCCCATAAAATTGACACATAAAATTAACCATCACATAAGATAATGTGAAGAATTATTAATTTTCGGTTGTTATTTGTCTTTTTCAAGAGAAAGCTACCAAGATGGCAAAAGTACTGCTATTTGAGGAATAGCCACAGATTGAGATGTTAACCTGGAAAGGAGAAGACTTAGGGACATATAATACTACACAGATAGTGGCACCATCCAGAGATACATAATGTGTGTATAAGGTTATATTTCCTCTGCCTTTCAAAATGCTCCAATGTCTGCATGGGAAAGGCAGAGAGCACAACCAGGACTCTCAGAGGAGACACATTTTGACTCAAGACTGATCCATCAGGAACTGTGACTTCTGACCACAGTGGGTCCTGAGCCGACTCACTACTGCCCTCCTGTGGTGAGTGTGTTAAACTTTTTTCTCTCAAGTCCCAACTTGCCTGGTCCACTTTACCGCACAGAGACAAGGTCACCAAATCTGCAGCCTCCCCCTCATAACACCTCTACTTTTAGTCCTTTTCCCTTTCTATCTCAATGAATAGGTTTCCTGGATTTTACCCAAACCAGATTCCCTGCTGTGTGTCAGCCCTATCCTTTCCACCTTCTCCAGGTCCCGGCTCAGGTGAAAAATATAACTCCTTACAAATAAATATGTGATGTGCTATGCACTTAATATCTTATGGCAATTAGGATTTTTAACCCTGATGTCTGCTATGGCAAGCTTACGGATGACAGGATTTTATGTAAACCCTATGTTATGTATTTATTTACCAAAGTTACTTTGATGTCTTTGGACATGTGCAGGAGTGAGGATAAGGGAGAGAAAGGCAGATGTACAAAAAGGCAGAGCAAAGTGTGAAGTGCGTGTAGGTGGAGAGACTGAGAGTTCCTTGCTCTTTGTATCGAGTACTCAAGATACATTAGTGCACATGGGCATGGCGACCAGAATCACCCACAAACCGGGCATTAAAGGCACAGACAACAGCTATGTGGTAGGCAGTTAGACAGACATGAACAGAGTAGGAACAATAGGCCAGCTACGGAAGGTCACCAGGGCGGTAAGCCCTGGGTACCTAGCAACGAGCAAAACTGGGAAAACAAAGACCTTGCCCCCAGGGTGACCTTTCCTTCCTAGCTTATCGAAGGTCATGTGGTTTAGATCCCATGACCTTTCATGCCACTGGTCATGTGGTTCGGACCCCTCTCCCCCCGCCCTTTCCTGCCCTGGCATGCCACTAGTCATGCAGTTTATTTTATTTTTTTAAAGATTTTTATTGATTCAGAGAGGAAGTGGGATGGAGAGAGAGAGATAGAAACATCAATGATGAGAGAGAATCATTGATCGGCTGACTCCTGCACACCCCACACTGGGGATCAAGCCCGCAACCCAAGCATGTGCCCTGACCGGGAATCGAACTGTGACCTTCGGGTTCATAGGTCGACACTTAACCACTGAGCCATGCTGGCTGGGCTAGTCATGCAGTTTAGACCCCTCCTTAAAGGCAGAACCAGGGGGTCTGAGAATAGCCTCGTATGACTCCCATATAAGCCCTTGCAGGACCATCCCCTTAATTAAGCATTAAGCCCTCAGGACAATGAGGTTCTGACCAGCACCAAATAATCTTAAGAACAAAACTTCTAGTCTGCTGACCACAGAGGCATCCTTTTCCTCCACACATTCACACCTTCTGATTTTTGTATGAAACAGCTCAAATGTAGATATGAGTAAATCTTAACACACACACACACACACACACACACACACACACACTCTTCAGGCCAAGCAACACATGGTCATGTCCTGAATTTCTAGAATGCCATTTTGTAACCTGTGGCCTTCAATATCTCAGTTGCATTGCTGTGTTTCTCTAGAGTTACAATTTTGACTTTCTTTTCTAGATCACTAAGTGCCAAATAAACTTCAAGATCTGATTTTGAGGAAGACTTCGTTATTCCTGGTTGTTGGTATCTACTGAAATCTCTCTTTGCTTAGAGGTGAGTTTTCATTTTGTTTAGCTAACTGTTGATGAAGAAAAGATGTCTTAAAAATTCCAACCCTTCTATCCATTATTCTTTTATCTCAAAAATTTTTACTTAAAATAGAAGGTGTGAATGTGTGGAGAAAAGGATGCCTCTGATAGATCCACTGTCCTTTAAAGCTAAGCTAAAATAGCCCTAAACTTCTTTCAATGGTTTTGAATCTTTGTGAGGCTGACATTTGTTATAAATGTAGCTTTTCAGTTTTATTTATCTAGAAATATCATTATTTGTTAATACATGCTGCCACCTAGTGGAACAGCTGAGAGCTGTGTCAGGGATTCAGACTTGGCTTTGTATCTGAATTTTGGTGTTAGGCTTCGTCCAAATTATGTAACACTAGAGGCCCGGTGCACGGATTCTGTGCATTGAAAGTAAATTAATTAGAAGGTGGCCAGCGGGGCGGGACTGGGCCAGACAGGCCGGACACACCCTAGAGCCAACCTCCTGCGGTCCCTCCCTGGCCTGCCACACTTGGGGAAGCGTCGGGGCTCTAAGGGTATCTGTGGAGTGAGCAGGGTCCCTTCAGCAGGTGGGGTCCCTCGGCCTGGCCTGTGGGGATCAGGCCAAAACCAGCAGTCTGACATCCCCCGAGGGGTCCTGTAGTGTGAGAGGGCACTCTGCAAAGTTGCTGTCGCTTGGCAGTTCCTGCATTGAGTGTCTGCCCCCAGGTGGTCATTGCGTGTCATAGCTACCGGTCGGACAGTCGCTTAGCCTTTTATATATATAGATGCTTTTTAGTCTTTAAAAAGAGACACACAGATTAAGAGCTATGTAGTTAGACTTTTTTTTTGACACAGCACACTTTTTCTTTTTGCCACATTTTCTTTCTTTATTAAGCAAGATATCAGTTTTAATCTAAAGAATTGATAATGCTCTTGAAGACTGTTGTGAATTACTAGCCGCCTCTTGTAAAGGGTGTCCCAAAATTCACACAAGATTTGAATTTTACGCCATTTGTGCCGTAAAGTGTTGCCAATGAAAAAAAAGGTAGCGTGACAGCTGACAGTTCAGGGTTATTAAAAATGGAGCGCTACACTAAAGAACAACGCATTTTCATTGTTGAGCAATATTTTAAAAATAATGAAGGTTTGGCAGCTACAGTTCACAGTTTTTGTGCAAAATATGGTTAGAATAGTGATTTAACTTCATCAACTGTGAAGAGATTAATTTAAAAATTTAGGGAGACTGGATCAATTAGTGATCTTAAACACTCTGGCCGTCCTTCAACAAGTCGTTCAACACAAAACATCGAAGCAGTTCGTGAGAGTGTTGCTGAGAGTCCAGGGACATCAAATCGGCGCCGTGGTCAAGAATTGGATATTTCGAGAAGCTCTCTACAGCGTATTCTCACGAAAGATTTGCATCTTCATGCTTACAAAGTTCAATTGACTCAAGAACTGACCACGAACAGCGAACAGCGAATAGAGTTCGTTGAATGGATTATGGAACAACAACAAGTGGATGCTGATTTTTCAAACAAAATCATCTTCAGCGATGAGGCTCATTTTCATCTTGATGGCTTGGTTAATCGACAAAATTGTCGCATTTGGGGTTCAGAAAATCCATGAGTGATTGTTGAGAAACAAATGCATACACAATGTGTCACTGTTTGGTGCGGATTTTGGGCTGGAGGCATCATCGGACCATTCTTCTTCAAAAATGCGGCTGCTCAGGCAATAACAGTTAATGGTGCTTGCTATCGCAACATGATAATCCATTTACCTGATATGCTATTCCATACATAACCCTATACTGTATACTTTATGAATCAATAAAAAAATTTACAATTTTTAATTATAAACCTGTGTTTTCTATCAAAATTACTTCTTGCGTCAATTTTGGGACACCCTTTATATTTGCCATGACTGGGTTTGGTGTTGCTGGGTGGGAGGGATGACTTGCAAACTGACGTGTAATCATTTCCTAGTACAGGATGCAACCTGGCGTAGCTGTTATCATCCACTATTTTAAGGCCACCTGTCTACTCTTCACTATATAAACCATTCCGAAGGCTAAGATTTATAGAATATAAAAATGGGAGTCACTGTGAGGATTGTATCAATGGAGAAATGAAACCAAACTGACAGCTAGCTTAAAGCCATCATCTGTCACATGTAAACCGAGCCAGGAATTTTATCTTTTACAGTGAAATTGCCTTAGGGCCAATTCATTGTGCAGTGAAAATGCTTGCAGAGAAAATGCTTGAGGCAAAGATGTTTACAGCAAAAATGTTTATGGTGAATATACCTAGTACCGGTTCTCAGAAGGCTTGGGAATGACACCTCACATACTTCCAGTGCTTGCTGGTGTCAGGCTCTCCTTCATTCTCCTAGCATCCCTGGGAGGAATGTATTCTCACTCTCCCCATTTTACTTGTCAGCAACTTGCCCAAGGCATACATCTATGAAGTGGAGGAAGTGAGGCTTCAAACCCATGTGGTATGGGTTCGGAGCTTGGTTCTTCACCCCTGCCTCCATGCCTTCTGATGATGTCATCTACTCACAGGACAGTTCCAAACTGAAATTGGCCACAGCCATCTTTAGAAATAGCCCCAACGTACCAGACAATCATGACCTTCTTTATTTCCCCCTCCATTGAGTGCCATGTAGATCTAGCTCAACATTTCTTAGGAGAGATGTATCAGTTAGGGTTTCTTTTTGGAAAGCCACCAAAACAACTGTGGCTAAGATCATATGACAGAGGAATTTGTTAGAGGGATGTTGAGAGGATGGGGAGTGAGAGGAGAGCTGGAGAACCTGGCTAAAAAATAGGATGGGAAGTCTCACCGACATGCCTGGTATGGGTGGATATGCTTCAGAAATGCCTCAAAACTCAGGGCACTGCTTGCTGCTGGAACAAGGGACTCTATTTTGTATGAGTCTTGAGACAATGAGTCTGATTTTCCAAGCTCAGGGCTAAGCTCAGGGCTGTACAGAATGGGGAGAGAAAGGTTTTAACGAAAGGAGACTTTGGGTCCTTCTACCTGGAGATAGAAAGTGTGGGCCTTGCTGGTGTGGCTCAGTGGTTGAGCATCGACCTGTGAATCAGTGCCGGGAGCCGGTCCATCCTTGCTGCTTGACACAGTCACTGCAGGAAAGAAACATCTGCACAGCATATGTTTCAAGGGACCTGGCATATATAGCATATTGTTCTTAATATGTTTGCTCTCTTTAGCGCCATGTGTTTTAACCAAGGTCACCCCTCCGAGAAAGGTTGTTTTCCCAGGTGGGGATCTTTCCCTGAGGTTAGGGAGGGGATACAACCCCTTAATTAAGTGCCAGGCGGGTAGTTAAGCTACATAATCTTTACTCCCTGGAATGGAGATAAGAAACGCCCTAACCTTTGTAATAGAAATTGACAGGATTAAAATC
>NW_005871415.1:723678-727002 GCF_000147115.1 Myotis lucifugus
CAGAGAGTCCATTCTATCATACTGAATCATTGCATAGTATATGGTTTAGCTCTATGGTATGGATGGCTTCCTCTGGTAATGTACAATGGGCTCTCATTCATCACATGGACCTGGCCAGACGGCAGAATTGAGGAAGTGCACTCCCACTAACCCACGGTCATTTTAGGTTCCAAACCGGCATCTCACTTTGCTCCATCCTCATCCCTCTAATGTTTCTTAGTTTCTAAACCACTTGTGCAACAGAAAAACAATCTAAACTGCAACTGCAATTGGTCTAGGGAAATTGTATTTAAAAATTCAGCAGTGTGAATTACCCATCTTGTCCCCCTCCCCTCTTCTCCAATATGATAAATGATGTCTGAAAGGAAATGTCACAAGCTATCAGGCAATTCAGACCTCTCTCTCTCTCTCTCTCTCTCTCTCTATCTCTCTCTCTCTCTCTCTCATCTGCTTTAAGTAAACTAGATGTAGTGCAGGGAGTTTGCATAAGAAGAATAAGAAGACACAACAAAACTAGAGACTTAGCCTTTGCCTTACAAAAGGAGTCTTTTAAAAAAATGTCTTTGAATCCCAAGTGCTCCTGCTTCAATTAAAATATTATTTAATCTCTAAAGCTTTAATTTTCAAAGAAAGATTAATAAAACAATCTAAATTTATGTACACCACACATGCGTGTGCACACATGCACATACACTCACATATACATACAACATCACCGAAACAGCACCTAAGGCAAAATGGAAAGAATGCAGGAGCCAGGCAGAGGTGGCCCATTCCTGACTATGATTGCATCTACGTCATCCTATCTACCTGAGCATTAGTTTCCACAGCTGTGAAATGGCAATAATAACAACTTATCAGTTTTAGTTGGGTTACAGGTTGGACAACTGTAGCAGAGACCACCCCAAAACTGTGTCTTGGACAAGACATAAGGATATCATGCCCCTCATATACCAGCAAAGTCAGGGACCCAGGCTCCCTCCATCTTGTTGCTCCCCATCCCTGGGTATGGGGAGAACCTTTGTCCATGAGACCCAGGAAAAGCTACCACCACATCCATATTTCAGTCGATAGGAAAGGGGAGGTGAGGGTGCACCCCTAGCTTTTAACAGCTTCCTGGAAGCTGCATAGGTCACTTCTGTTCACATCTATTGGATGTGATATCTAGCTGCAAGGGAGGCTGGGCATCACATCTTTACTTTGGTTATCCATATGCTCATTTAAAACTAGAGAGATTTCTGCTACTAAGGGAGAAGGAGGATTAGATATTGGGGATGACTAGCAGACTGTCACCCTTGCCACATTGTGGTGAAAAGTTAGAGGAAGAGGATGTGGTGGCACTAGATTCTTTTTTAAAAAAATTCTACATCTGAGAGGAGGTAGTGTTTTCTTTCTTTTTTAAAAACAATATATTTTTTATTGATTCAGAGAGGAAGAGAGAGGGAGAGAGAGAGAGATGGAAACGTCAATGATGAGAGAGAATCACTTATCAGCTGCCTCCTGCATGTTCCCTACTGGAGATTGAGCCCACAACCTGGGCATGTGCTCTTGACCAGAATCGAACCCAGGACCCTTCAGTCCACAGTCCGACACTCTATCCACTGAGTCAAACCAGCTAGGACACACTAGATTCTTTTGTATTTTGTTTTTAATTGAAAAAATTAGAATATATCCCAGAAGCCTCCTTCAATCCCAGAAGACTTCTAATCACATGCCAGAGACATTGTCATATGGCTACAGCAAGCTGCGAGGGAAGTTAGGAAAGTGAGCATTAGCCTTCCAAACATGGCAATGGAAAACATAAAAGGAGACAGGAGAGGAAAAGAAATACTGGATTGGCTAAACAAGAGTGTCTGCCAGCGTGTTCCAGAGAGGTTAACTAACCTGTGCAGTGTCACACAGCTATTCAGACTCACATCTGCCGACTTCTAACTTTGGCAATAAAAAGGTGTATATTGAGTTTCTGCAAAACCGAGCATGACCTGTAGGTGGAGCTATAACCTTTCCCAGAGAAATATTATGAGCTGGGAAGAAGTTTGCAGCAAGCAGTTGAGGCCAAATGGACTTGCTGTGGGGGATTACTCAAGAGACTGTAAAAATATGGATTCTTGGGCACCAGAATCTCAGAGGTTCCAATTCAGAAGGTCTGCAGGGGCCCTGCGATGGAGATCGAGTTGGCCATAGGCTGTGTTTGAGATCACTGCCCTCAGAGGGCTTCCGGTACACCTGGAGTGGCCCCTGGGAGACACGTCACCAACTCGGCACTGTCCTGAAAGAAGCAGGACCTGTCACTTATGTCTCTTCTCAAGACCAAATGCTATTGCAAAGACTTGTGCTTGATTTCAGGTTCCTAGAAATTGGGGCCACCTGTTCTCTTTTGATAAAACCATAACATTGATATTTTGGATTATAACGAAAGAAAATGCTAGCCTTCCAAGACTGAGGACAGCCAAGGAGTTCTGTTCTCTTTTTAGTTCTTGTTAAGTAAAACTTCAGCATCTGTACTGTTCTTGCCTCCTTACCAAAAGCTAGTGTGGGACGGTAGTGACAATGTTTTGTGTTTCTGCAAGGTCAGGGCTTTCTGAGCAGAAAAATCTGGGACATGGATTAAAGTACCAGCCAGGAAAGTTAAAGCATGATGAAGAGGCCTGAGGCCTCAGGAAGGATTTAGAGAAGATCTCTCCATGAGTTTACATCTCACATGGGAAGAAACTCTTGGTTACAAACTCCAGTTTGTTGTATCTATTTCCTGGAGACAGTTATTTATATCCAAAGGGTAAACACCGAGGAACTTTCCAGAGGGAGCACATATACATTGAGGAGATTGGGTTTCTCTCCCTCTCAGTTGGGTGGAAGGGCATTATGTAGATTAGCCCCCAGCTTCATGTTTCCAGGGTTCCTCCATGTGGGGTGCGTGCCTCCTGCTGTATGTGTGAGTGTGACTCTTATTGCACCACCCAGAAGGGGGCACTCTGAGGAGCTGGGGAATGGGTGCAGTTATTGCAGTAAGTAAGTAATAATGATTTTCGTGATCTGGAAACCTCATGTTCACCTTCAGGGTAATATAAATAAACTAGAGGCCCAGTGCATGAATTCGTGCACCAGTGGGTCCCTTGGCCTGGCCTGCGGGATTGGGCCGAAACCAGCTCTCTGACATCCCTGAGGGGTCCCGGATTGCAAGAGGGTGCAGGCCAGGCTGAAGTACTCCATTGGTGTACAATTGGGGCCGGGAGGGATGCGGGAGGTTGGCCAACTGGGGAGGGACTTCGGGAGGGCTCCAGGGCATGTCCGGCCTGTCTCACTCAGTCCTGATCAGCTGGACCC
>NW_005871415.1:727411-775051 GCF_000147115.1 Myotis lucifugus
GGTCAGTGCATGTCATAGCGAGCAGTTGAGCGGCCTAGCATATCATTAGCATATTACACTTTGATTGGTTGAATGGACAACTGGATGACTGGACAGTTAGCATATTAGGCTTTTATTATATAGGATATTGACATTAAAAGCTTATCAGCTTAGAGTCTGAGAGTGTCCTCTTTCACTCATCAATGGGGACAACCAGCAGAAGGGCTGTGTGGTCTGACAGCTGAGCCTCTGTGTACGCAATCATGGAGAGCCCAATGTAGGAGTGAGGTGGCGGAGCGGGAACATGCTCTGACTCTTTTTTCTGTTTCAATCAGCAAAGAAATAAAGGGCCATAGTGATATTTAATTACTATCTTTTTTTTTTAGCATTTTATGTTTAATTGTCATACATACCACATAGGGGTGTGCTTGTATCTGTTTAACAACTGGCCCCCTGGAAATGGGGTAAGGGTAGGGAATGGAAGCCCAGATTTGTAGTGTCTGCCAATATCTGTGGTGTAAATACTCCGAAAATGGTTGGTTACAGGCTGCCAATGTATGTCAACCAGCTTGCAAAATTCCTAAAAATTTAACAATAGGCTCTGTCAAGCTGGTATGAGCCAACTGTTCCACACCACTGGCATATGGCTAAAACAAAACAAAACAAAACAAAATGGAAAGGAATGAAATGAAACATATACATCAAAAACATAAGCAATAAAGGAGAATTCCCAATATTATATGTAGATTGTCTGCTCTTCAAGAGTTGGAGCTTAGATGCTACACATTCCTCCCCCCACCCCCCCCGTACCCCACCATTGAGAGTAGGCTACACTCAGTGACTCTTTCCAAATGATAGCACAGGGAAAGAAAAAATAATAACTTTACATTGGAGATATCTGGCAAACACTACCTTAAACAGGTAATGAAAGTTACCTTTACCATGTCACCGCATATGATGTCATGCAAGTATCATGCATCCCCCAATTTGATGTAATGAGAAGGGTAATTCACATCTGCATGTTTGCTCAAAAACCTCATAACCTCAGGCTAATCATGAGAAAAAACCACCAGGCAAACCCACATATCTGATTAGTCTGCCTCAAGACTCTCAAGATCATGACCACCAAGGACAGACTGAAAACGGTCACACACCAGACCAGACCCGAGGAGACTGGGAAGATGTGACAACAAAATGCAGTGTGGTATCCTGAGTTGGATCCTGGAACAATAGGGAATAAAAATGATGAAAAAAACAAAACAAACCCAAAACGTTTGAGGTTTAGTTAATAGTAACATACCAAAGTCAGTTCCTTTGTTTTAACAAATAATCATGGAAATGTAAGATGTTGACAATGAGGGAAACTGGTTGAGAGGTATACATAAATTCTATGTAATATCTCTGCAACTTTCTGAAATCTAAAATTATTGTAAAATTACAAAGTTTATTGAGATTTTTAAAAATGCAAATGTTAGAGGGGAGGGAGGAATAGGCAGAGCACAGAGGATTTTTAAGGCAGTGAAACTATTCTGTATGATACTATAATGGTGGATGCATGTCATTATACATTTGCCCAAACCCACCGAATGTAGAACACCAAGAGTGACCATAATGTAAGCTATGGACTTTAGGGGATTATGATATGTCCATGTAGATTCATCAGTGGTGACAAATGTACCACTCTGGTGGGGATGTTGATAGTTGAGGAGGCTGTGCATGTTTTAAGTTCTCAGTTTTGCTGTGAACTTAAAACACCCACACCTGGGTGTTGGACCAGCCTGTTCTGTGCCTCCACCCCTCCTACCAGTCTCAATGCGTTCTTTCTTCTTTACTTCCATTCAGCCAGATTTCAGGTGGTTCTGAATGGTGGTTGTTCTGTATTTTAGTTGTAATTTTTATGTGGTTGTGGGAGGCGGTGAGTACCAGCAATTACCTATGCCACAATCTTGGTTCTCCTCTCCGAGATTTAGGATAAGTTCCCAGAGAAACTAACAAAAAATATAACGTACTCTCATTTTTACTCTATGACAAGCAAACAGTATTTCATGTTGAATTTTGTAAGAACTTGGACAATCTGACCCCTTGCTTGACAGAGAGGAACAAGGAGGCTTAGTGACCTGGTCAAAGTGACTCAGTGGGTGACAAAGGCCAGGTCCTGAGCATTTTGCCTTCCATCCCAGGGCTCCTGCCATGGTCTGCAGCTCAGAGCAGGAGGAAGAAGCACAGTAGGTACCTTTGAGTAATGCTGAAAAGAAGAATGAATGTCCCCATGGCCCTTTAACAAGCATCCTGTTTTCAACAATAAGCGTGTTTGAGAAGCCATCATTTATCAATGTCCTAACTTTTCTATAGCTGCTTAGTCTTTTTTGAGCAAAAATCTTTAACTTTAAAAATATATTTTAACCCTTTGCTTTTCACTCTAATTACCTATCCAGGTGTCTCCATTGTGAGAACTGTGAAAGCTCCTTTTTGTGTTTTTTTCCTTCCCTAAATCAGAAAGAGCTGGTGAGCTAAGGGCTGGCCCGCATACTGAGGTGTCTGGAAAACACCTTCGGGCAAAGGATGATTCTGCCTAGATACCAAATGAACATGGACCATGTCTTCCTCTCTGGAAAGCAGCCTTTGAAATGGATGAAACAACAGAGAAGGTGGTAGATCTGAGAATGTGAATAAAAACTATAATAAACTCCCGGAGAGAAAACAGTGTCTGGGCCACAATCTACAGAAAAAATGGGCAGCTCGGGGAGGAGAGACAGGTACTGCTTGTTCTCTCTTCCTTATTTTCTGCAAATCAGAAAAACAGCAGCAGAAGCTCAGCCCCACTGGAGACACAGAGAAATGGCATTCCCCTGTAGTTGGGGTGGGAAGCAAATAACAGGGGAGGGCAAACTCCTCTTCCTTCCCCTCTCCAGGGAAGGACAAGGAGAGCAGATTATAACAATGGAGCGCTTGGGGCAGCGGCCCTGGCAGGTTCTTTGAGGCTGGTACAGTTTGAAGTGTTTCTCCCAAAATTCATAAATTGAAGTCCTCATCCCCAGGACCTCAGAATGTGACCTTATTTGGAAGCAGGGTCATTGCAGCTGTAGTTAGCTAGGATGAGGTGATACTAAAGTTAGAGCGACCCTTAGTCCGATGAGGCCAGTGTCCTTATGAAAAGGGGGGCTTTGGGCCCAGGCACCCACAGAGGGAGAGCACCGTGTGACGGTGCAGGCAGAGACTAGGGTGAGGCTGCTACAAGCCCAGGGACATCAAAGGTTGCCAGCCAACCTCCAGGAGCTAAAGGAGAGGCATGAGCCCTAGCTGGTTTGGCTCAGTGGATAGAGCATCGGCCTGCGGACTGAAGAGTCCCAGGTTCGATTCCGGTCAAGGGCATATGCCTGGGTTGTAGGCTTGATCCCCAGTAGGGGGCATTCAGGAGCCAGCTGATCAATGATTCTCTGTCTTCATTGATGCTTCTCTGTTTCCTTCTCCCTTCCTCTCTGAAATCAATAAAAACATATTTAAAAAAAAAAAAGGAGAGGCATTAAAAACACTCCTCCTCAGAGGCCTCAGAGGGAATCCACCCTGCAGATACCGTGACCTTGGACTTCTAGCCTCCAGAACTGGAAGACAACAAATTTCTTTTCTTTAACCCACCCAATATGGGGTATGTTGTTAAGGCAACCCTAGGAGAGGAATGCAGAGGCCAGTGGTGGCTGGTGGGAAAGGTGGGAAAGGCAGCTGTGAGAGACTGAGGAAGACATGTAATAGCGAGGCTCCACCACCAGGGCATGGTCCCCTCTCCTCCTGAAACTCACTAGGAAGCAGCTGGGGACCGCACACTTCAGCCTCTCCTCCTTGTACACACCATCCAGGGAAGATGATGTAACACTCTTTACAACTCAAACAGAGTCACCAACTATTAGAACTAAGAAGAGATAGTACTAATATTACTAGACACCATTCAAGTTTTAGTGTTCCTTAAACCAGCAGTAAAAAACTAGAAAACACAATGGAAAATGACATAATAGCAATAAATCTAAACCACATTCAGGAATTTACTTAACAAAGAATGCTTACACTGTTTAGGGAGTAATTTAAATCTTTATTAAAGGACAATGACCAGAATACATGCCTATACCATTATGCTCACAGATACAGTGACTTAATGTAATAGGATCAAATTTCCTAAAATTAATTTATGAATTAAATGCAATTTTAAAAAAGTCAGCATTATTTTTTGATACAGTTGACAGACTAATTCACAAGTTTGTGGCTGATATGAAAGAAAAGCTATTTGTTTCCAAAATCATAGGAAGACCTTTTTTGGAGACAGTGACCTGAACTCCTTTTCCTCCCCTGAGGGTCCTTTTATTCAAGAGACATACTTTGACCCCAACTGTGTGCCAGGAAATGTACCAAGTGCATTATATGCTCCACCTCACTGAATCCTCCCAAGGACCCACAAGCAGGAGTTATCAGATCTCTGTGCACAGACAAAAAAACCAAGGCTTGGAAGCTTAAACTTGTTCATGGTCATAAAGTAAGGTGGAGGGTGAGAAATTAAGTCTCCCAACTTCACAGGTATGAATGAACAGCTGTAAGTAAGGCCCTCCCTCTAGTATTATGGAAGCTGAAAGGTAAATCGGACAAGCTCTCTTTTCTCAAATGCTTACCAGCTACTTGGTCATTTATAAACTGAGGGAAGTCTTCAATATCTTATGCAAAGAATTTAAAAAATGGTCTAAGAGATATCTAAAGGGAAGATTTAATTTTTTTTCTAATTAGCGGTTGGCTTCCCAGAGATGGTGCAATTTGAGCCAGGCTTTGAATGGGGAACAGAATTTGAATGTCCAGAGGCATTTTATGGGAAGGGATCAGCATGATGAAAGGTGAAGTGATAGGCAAGGGCAGGCTGTTTAAATCAGGGACAGTGAGGGCAGTTGGAAATGAAGGACCGAATACAGAAGGGGACATGGGAACCCGAGCTGTGTCTTTTTAGATGGGACAGCTACCAGTCTGGGATTCCATAACATCACTGAAGGTAATACTGTAAAGCCAATGTTCTAAACGTGGGGCTTCATTACTCCCTGGAATTTTGGGCAAAATGTATGAGCAGGTATGTGTGTGTATGTGCATGTGTTTGTACATGCATGTGTTTGTAGTAGAGAGAGTATGTGTGTGGTATGAATGGTTATCTGTGTGTCATTTTCCGGAAAAAAGAAGCACGGTCCATGGCTGACCACAGGTGCTTTTTGAGTGATGTAACTAGGAAGAGGTGAAGAACCAAAATGAGAAAGCAAAGATCAGGAATTACACAGATAAAGTGGATTTGGTGAAGGAGGCTAGAGGGAAATTGTCAGAGAGAAGAACCATGGGCATCTACTATTACAGAGGGCCAAGAGAGAAGAGTTAAAACATGGGATGACTGGTCAACCATGCCTAATGAGTTTAAGAGAACAAACCTATGAGTTCTATCAGGTGTGATCATCTGTGCTTTCTTGGGTCATCAGGAAATCATTCGCCTGCTCTAATGGGTGCTTTATGTAATTAGGAATAGTCAAGCTAATGTAACTGCAAAGAAAAAACAATGCCCTATGAAAGAAAAGGTCCACAAGGTGGCACTATGGGCCAATAAGAATTTTCATCTGGCGTTTACAAGTAAAATGTTTACCTTCCTCTCTTTTTTTAGCCTTTGCTAATATGCTGCAGCCGATCTCCTGCATAATTTGTCTATTAAAAATACTGGCATTTGGAAATAATATCCCTAGTTTCACGATGCCTGCTTACTCTTTACATAATCCTGAGTAGACTTTGAAAGCCTTCATTTGAATCCCAGCTCTAATACAGGAAGTTGAATCTAATCCTTAATTTACTAAAATCCTCATAAGACGGCATGCAGTCACTGCTGGCATTTTCTGGTGCTTGGGGAACTGTGAGATTGGGAAAGACAGGAGGGAAATAAGAGTTCAAGGAGAGAAAGGAGCTTGAAGTTTGATCAGAAAAGCAAAGGACATAAGCTCCAGCCACAACTGGAATTTTGGGCAAAAATGTATGAGCAGGAGGAGGAGGGGGAGGAGAAAAAGAAGAAGAAATAAGTGCCTGGAAGGAAAAAAAATCAGATGTCACTGCAAAGGGTCTATCTAGAATGAAGACCTTAAACATCACTTTATGGAGAGCGAATGATAATGACCTGTATTTACTGAACACGTATGTGCCGGGCACTGTTACATTCACTAACTCGTTTAGTCCTCTGCAGCAAGTAGTAGTATCCGCCTCATTTTACAGGAAAACCAGGCATGTGGATCAGAGTGGCAGATGTGAGTTTACAACCCAGCTAGACCTTATCACACCAGAAAACAACAGTCTTCAGAGGATTGTTGTTAAAATCAAAAAGAGTTAATATTAGATGCAAACTGAAAATTGCTGCTTTTCAGCCTTTTTTGGCTTAGAAGGATGTCAGTTTCATATGCCTCCACCTAAGACATGAGCAGCACTCAGAACAGCGCCTGGGATATAGTCAGCGCCCAACCATATTTCTTCTCAGATGATTCTGTCTGCAGACAAGTGAGCTTTAAAAGCTAAATCTACGTGGGGCCATTGTTTAGACTGGACGGGGTGGGGTTACTGCCACATTGGAGTTCCCCAAGGAGCAAGCTAGCCTTCATGTTAATTCCTTTTCATTTATGATCTCCGTGTGTCTGCACTGTTTGCTTCTCATCTCTCTTCCCAGACTTCGGCTGAGAGCATATTCTTTGGGACTGGGAGCAGAGCAAGAGGTCTTTGTTTTCTCGCAAGGCAATGGCATGTGCAGAAGCCCTTGCCTCCTCCTTTGGGGCTCAATCCCTTCTCCCTCCCGCCTCTACCCCACACAGCTTGCCCTCCAGCAGCTCTGCCTCTGAAACTACCCGGAAGAAATCAAGCTGGAAGTGTCTCTGGGACCTGCTTAGCTCAACCTTTGAGCTGTTTATCAATGAAAAGGTGGGGGCAGCTGATCAAATTGCTGCAAAAAGGATAGAGGGATGGCCCATGATAGGAAGAGTAGCTGCCCTTCAGCCCTGGAGCCCTCTCAGCCTCAGATTGGGTGGGACAATCAATGACTCCGCACTGCAATGCAGGGGCCCGTACACCTCCGCGCATCGCCTCTGAAAGAGGAAAGTAAGTTCCATAGCACAACCCCTGGCTTCTCCCTCAAACACAAGGCTCGCTCCAATCTTCCTGAAGAGGCAAGCGCCAAGGGTTACTGATTTTCTGGAAGATAAATGGCGACCTGTTTCCAGTGAAACTGATTTCCAAGAAGCCTGTGCCTCCTTGACTGCTGACCCACTTCCAGATTCAATCCCGGCGGCCGTGGTTTCCAGAACATCACAGGGTAGCTTTCCCGCCGTGCAGTTCACTTTGGAACTTACATCGCCTTTAAAAGGCACAAATAGCCACATTGCATAATGTAACCTGATGTTCTGACAACCCCACTTATACTCAGGAGAAATTTAAAGGTCACTATTTCGAGGAAATAGCGGCAAGAGAATGAAAGTGCCTTAAACACGAATTTCACAGACGTTTCCTCATTTTGAATCTTACCTTATGAAATCGAGACCAAATTGCCTGTGAGTTTAACAAAATATACAAGCGTAGAATCCATTTCTTAGGAACAAAGTAGCCTTAGGAAAAATTGTAAAATAGAGTAGACACAGTGTGAAGTGGTCAAGGTTTGTCTTAGATGCTCTCTGGAACATCACTCATTCTTCCAGCCTGTATTTATCCAGCACCCACTATGCTCAAGGCACCGGGCTAAGCCCTGTGGATCAGATGGCACAGAAGACAAACCTAATCCCTACCTTCGCAGGGCTCACAGCGTCAGGGAAGAAAGACACAGAGACACACAATTACAATAAAGGGTGAAAAGGGTTAGGAAAGTGGAAATACCTTTGGGAAGCATATCAGAGCAGGGGATCTGATAGTCTAAAGGTGTGGACAGCACCTACCCCAGTGAAGTGAGGCTTTAGTTCAGAACCGAAGGATGGGTAGGAGAAAAGCATCTTAGGGGAAGGGAAAGTGTATCACATAGCGGGGAGCAGCATATCTAGACACTGGGAGAGGCGAAAGAGCTCGCCACAGTTACCACAAAAGATAATCCAGAACAGGTCAGCAGATGATGGCCGTGCACCAAATCCAGTCTACTGCCTATTTTTGTAAATAAAGTTTTATTGGAACACAGCCACATTCATTTGTTTTATTATTATTTATAGTAGCATTGTGCTACAATGATCGGGATGAGTAGTTGCAAAAGAGTAAATGGCTCGTAGTAGGCACTTAATAAACAGCAGCTGTTACAATATCTTCATTCTTCTACAGATGCCTTTAAGGGAGGGTAGAAAGTTCCTATCTTCTGAGGAAAAGACTCATTGTTCTTTGGCCAAAGCAACAAGTAAACGCCAGACCTGGTTTTAAATCTGCCCTAACTGACCAATAACCACTTTGCATCAGCAGCCACACTGCTGACAGTCATCAACACTGCTGACAGTCATCAAGAAAGCTACAGTGTCACACAGGCAACTACAGCTAAAGGCCAACCCATCTGATAACACCCTTGTTTCTGAAAAACCCACCAACCTCTGAATTGTACTCTCTCCCTCTCTCTCTCTCTATGGTTCCAGCTCTCAGCCTTGCTTAGAGATATTGGGCCTAACAAGTTGTCATTTGTCTCTCTAATGAGGATGGTCTCTTATTTGGACATGCCCAAAGTGAGAAACCTGACACAAGGAAGATTGGGGTCACCCAGACATCTCTGTTGGAGATTATGAGGCTGAGAATCCCATGATGCATTCCACACATAGGTACCAGCCTCTCCAGGTTGCTTTATACCAGAAGGCTTGTAGGGATGGAGAACCTTCTTTCTGCCAAGGGCTATTTGGATATTTATAACATCATTTGTGGGCCATACAAAGTTATCAACTTAAAAATTAGCCTGCTGTATTTGGTCAAACATTTCATTAACTCACCTTTAATGCCTTGGCAGAGCCAGACCAAATGATTTTGTGGGCCTTATATGGCCCATGGGCCAGACTTCTCCATTCCTGGCTTAGAGGTTCATGGTCATAGGCACCTGCAATGCTGGGGCTCATGGGATGAGTGTTTGTAGAAGTTACTGGTAAAGGGTCTTCTCCTCCTTTACTGAAATGATCTGGTTTGGTACTTCTAGTGCCAGACTTGGCCAAGATTATAGCTGCTACTTCCTCCTTTTGATGTGCTGGTTCTTAAACTAAAGTCTTTATTACTTATTCATCAAGTTGAGTAGCTGAAGTAAGTTCTGCTCTATGGGTACATGGTCTTTTCAAATGTGTCTTTCGGTAATTCTAAGCTGTTCCAGACTAAAGTCTGTGCGGTATAGGCCAGCAGATCTTGGCTTTTCTGACCCAAGATTTATGTAGGAGGAGGGCCTTCTTTTTCTTGTTTAAAAATCCTCACCCAATGATAGATTTTTATTGATTTTAGAGAGAGAAGGGAGAGAGCATGAGAAAAGCATCAACGTGAGAAAGGAACATCGATTTGTTGCTTTTCATATGCTCCTGGATTAGGGATCGAACCTGCAACATGGGTATGTGCTCTGACCAGGAATCAAACCTGCAACCCTTTGGTCATGGGAGGATACTGAGCCACACCAGCTAGGGTGGCCCTTATTCTTCATACAAATACATGCCTCCTAAAAAACCTAGCATGCTGCCTAATTGGCCAACTGCAAAGATAAGAGGCTGAACACTCAGATTTCACTTAGCTTTTCAGCATCTGTCAGAATATCTTTTAGAAGGAGAATGATCAGCTGTGTGTGTTTCTGTGCTTCCAAATTTCATCTCTAGAATTTCTTTTTAAATAAACTTCCGTTTAGTCTGGGTTCACTGAAAGCAGAGCCTGAGACAAAAACTTGCCTGTGGTTTTTCATCTGGAAAGTAATTCCAAGGAGCAGAAACTGAAAAGTAGATAGGGAAGCAAATGCAAAAATGAACTATTGAACTAGCCATTGCTGCAGGGGACTGGTGTTTTGTCTCACCTGGATTTTCTGAGAGAATTTTGAAATTCTTGTCTCCTTGGAATACATAAGGGAAAAACATTTACTAATCAGCTTCTATCACCTATTAGCTAATGATGATCTTGAGGTCTTAACTCTCCTCTACTTCAAGGCTGTAATGTTGCACGTAAGTTCTGCTATATGGGTACATGGTCTTGCCTGGGTTCCCACAGAGAATTGAGGGCTGTGTCAGAAAAGCTCCAGGTTAGGAAACAAGAAGTGTGTGGTGTAGCTGGAGGCCAGATGCTCTGGGGTTATTCCTTTGCAGAGCAAATCAAAGTTTGCTGCTTGGAACTTCCACAGAAGTAGCTGTAGCAAAATATAGGCCCCCAAAGATTTCTGTGGATCCCAAGAAATATCCAATGAAAATGCATTAAAATAAGAAACATAAAAAACATTAAGTAGGAACTTTGAGTTTAGCTAAAATGTGAAAAGAGCTTAGAAGCTATTATTCCTATTCTTTTATGAAAAAAAAAAACTGGATGAGTTGAAAGTCAATGACTTTTCTTGGACCCATAAGAGAAGTAAGATTGGACCCAACAGAGAAGTATAAACTCAGGGAAAACTGCCACCTCAACATGTGTTGAGAAAGAGATTTGCTCACCTAGAAAGAAGCTACTGGAGCTATAAAATAATAAGAACATTTAAGTGATAAGTTTAACAAATTTCCAGATATGGAGTATGGATTGGTGACAGTAAGAAACTACTGGGCTCATCAGCCTTAAGGCTCCCCAAACTTTCACAGGCTTTTCATCCAGGAATCCAATCAGGTTCTCACGGTGGGGATCTGAGAAAAACTTCCTTGTAGCTATGGCAGTCATTGTGAAATAAGCCAGAGCCTTCTTCATAGAAAGGACTCACTGGAGCTCTTTTCTAGATGAAAGAATGGAATTTCTCCCTACTCCAGCCTTTCTGATCCTCCTAAGGGGAGGAAAACTCATTTTGATCAGAGAATGGGGCTTTGAGGCACTGGATTTGGAATAGTGTAGTCAGGGATGGATGCAGGGAGCAGGGAACAGCTTTTTCCACTGAAGAAATGATGTGAAGGTCACAACTTCTAGACCAGTGATGGTGAACCTATGACACATGTGTCAGAGGTGACACGTGAACTCATTTTTTTGGTTGATTTTTCTTTGTTAAATGGCATTTAAATATATAAAATAAATATCAAAAATATAAGTCTTGAGGGAAAAAAAATGGCAGAGGCTTAGACGGATGTGTTGGTGCTTTATCCCGGAGCAGATAGGGGCGAGCAGCTGAAACGGGTAACAATCAGCCCGATCAAGCTGGGGAGGTTCAGCTGAGAGGCAGTCTGCAGCCAGGAAAGACAGAGAACTCCTAAAAAATGCGGATGGTTAGAGATTGAGGCTGAAACCTCCCCCTGGGCGCCAGCGCAGCGGCGAGACCGCGCCATCTTGGGTTGCGGCTACCGTTTACCGGCATCCAGAGAACGGCTACTAACCCAGCGCCTACCAACCCGGAGGCAACGACTCGCAAGCAGCGCGACTACAAGAGCCCAGCGGAGACCTGCTTCCCTCCACGGAAAGGTTAGACTTACCCCAAAGGTGCGGTTTGCAGTTCAGGTTGGAGCGAGGAACGCGCGCGCGGGCGCAGGGGGAAATCTGCGCACTCCAAAATCCGCGCACATAGAGGCCAGGGCAATCCGCAAGTGGGGAGGGCTCCCGCAGGGCTGCTGCCAGAAGGTAACACTATAAATGAGCCCATAATTGGACTGGATGCAAAAAAGGGCTACCTCAGAGTTTCCCTGATAACCGGCTACTTGTTGCCAGGGGCTTGAGCGTGCGCAGACATAACACGCAGACATTTCGCGCAGTTCTGGAGGGTGGAACCCTGCGAGTTCAAACAGCTTCCCAGGCTCTTGTTTACACACTTCCCCTTACTTCTGGGAGTTTGATTGTTGACCCCATTGGATGTGATTGCCCAGTTGGGGTCACTAGCAGAGCTTGTAGGGGAAGATTGTTTTTGGGGAGCCGGGGAAACAGAGCTGGGAGTGGCGCCTGCGGAACCAGCTCTGGGCGGAGCTGGTTCAGGTACAATACAGAGCTCCTGGTCGGAGAGATCTTATAGCCTCGGAGGTCAATCCAGAAACACTGCCACCCAGAGGCAGAGCCACGAACTGACTCTTCTGTAAATACAGATAAGGCAATAAGGGGATTTTACGGCCGGCCTTAAAATCAGGACTGTGGCTTACAACACGGAGGAGCAGTGTACCAGAAGGAAACTCAACATTCTCCTGAATTCCGGGCGGGCCAATAAGAAGAGTAGAAGATCTGAAGCACCTGCATTACTGCACATTTTTATTTTTATTTTTTTAAATTACTTTTTCTCCTTTTAACTAAGAAAACATTTTTTTCCTGTTTTTCTTTTTTCTTTTTCTCCATCACCTGATTTTGCCCTTTCAGCTACTACATTTTTATTTTTAACTAGTATTTTTACCGCTACCATTTTACCATTCTTTTAAGTGTCATTTTATTTTGTCTTTATTTTATTTTGGGACTAATGTTCTCCATTCTATTTTCATCGTTCCTTTAGCAACATTGTTCTCTACCTCAATTTGCCTCTGTGCTAAACAATCTTCCCCACTTTTTCCCTTTTGCTGTCCTGCTTCTCTTACCCTACTCCAGCTTTTGATTTTCCCTATTCTTTTTACCCCCTGTCAAAATTTAACCCTGCTTATATATCCTACGTCCAATCCCCTGTTCTAAATCCTTATACACCTTTCTCTTATCTTCCTTCACTATCCAATTTTTTTTTCCTCTTCTTCTTCTTCTTTTCTCTCTCTATTGTGTTATTGTTGTTTGCTTGATTGACGAGTATATTGGGGTTTTTTTTTTTTTAATTGTTTGTGAGGTTAGACTGCTTATTCTTTTTATTTTCCTGCCCCTCCCTCTCCCCCTCCCCTCCCCTGGTTATCTCTGTGTTTCTGTTTCCCCTTGCGTCGCTTGATATTATTGGTTGTTTGTAGTTTGTATTCATCTCCAGGAATCTGTTGCTGTAATTTGTTGGTATTAGTGGCGGACCTATAGGAGTTTTCTCCTCATATAAATAGTCTCTTCCCCTTTTATACTTCATTCTCTTTTCTCTCTTACTTTTTTTTTTCCTCCTCTTTTTCCCCTCCCTTTTCCCAATTTCATTTTTGCACTCGTTTTTTTTCTTTCTTTCTTTTTTCTCTTCTACCTTTTTCTCTTCTTTCCCCCTTATCTCTCAACTCTCTTAGCTCGGGAGGCCACCTTTATTTGGGGTTAGTAATATCGTAAATACAATAGTGTTTAGTGCCTGGTACGTTGTGCCTTGTTGTGTTGTATTTTGTGCCTTTAAATCAACGCAGCAGATTCAAGCAACAGCGGCCTCCTGATCACCATACGCTCTGCCTGGGGAACAGTTGCTGTGTGTGAAGCCTCCCTCCACCAGCCAGAAGAGCCACCACAGCTGTGAACAGCACCCACCAGAGGCTCTGCTATCAACAGAGGAGCCGCTGCTACCACAACCGCCCAAGGAGCAACCACAGCCCGAGGAGCCACTGCCACCCAGGGAGCAGCCACTGCCTCCCAGGGTCCAGCCACTGAACGATTCAACAACTAGTCATGTCAGTGAGATCAAACATGGGTAGACAAAGAAACCCCCAAAGGAAAGAAAAGGAGGACTCGCCAGAAAAGCAGCTAAGTGAGACAGAGATATGCAACATGACGGAAAAAGAATTCAGAATAAGGTTCCTAGAGTACATGCACCGGATGTTCAAGAAGCAAGAAGAAACAGATGAAAAACTCAACTACGTATGCAAGAAGCTAGAAGAAACAGGTGAAAAAATCAACAACTTAAGTAAGTCCCAAGAAGAAATGAAGAGCGACATAGCTGCAATAAAAAACACCATTGAAAGTATCAACAGTAGACTGGGAGAAGCGGAGGACCGAATCAGTGAATTAGAAGACAAGGAAGCAAAACACACTCAAACTGTACTGCAAATGGAGAAAAAAATTAAAAGACAGGAGGAGAGCCTAAGGGAACTTTGGGACAACATGAAACGAAGCAACATACGAATAATAGGGGTGCCAGAACAACAGAAAGATGAACATGGATTAGAAAACCTATTCGAAGAAATAATATCAGAAAACTTCCCTGAGGTGGGGAAGAAAAAAGTCACACAAGCCCAGAGAGTCCCAAACAAGGTGAACCCGAAAAGACCCACACCAAGACACATCATAATTACCATGGCAAATGTTCAGGATAAAGAGAGAATCTTACAGGCTGCAAGAGAGAGACGGAAAGTAACATACAAGGGATCTCCCATTAGATTATCAAATGATTTCTCAACAGAAACACATCAGGCCAGAAAAGAATGGACGGAAATCTACAAAGTGATCAAAGCAAAGGACTGAATCCAAGAATACTCTATCCAGCAAGGCTATCATTCAAAATTGAAGGGGAAATAAGAAGCTTCACAGACAAAAAAGGGCTAAGGGAGTTTATCACCACCAAGCCAGCCATGCAAGAAATGCTAAAGGGACTGGTGTAAAAAGAAGAAACATCAAGCTCAGAAAGAAAACAGCCACACACACACACAAAAAGAAATGGCTACAAACAAGTACCTTTCAATAATAACTTTAAATGTAAATGGACTAAATGCTCCAACCAAAAGACATCAAGTGGCTGAATGGATAAAAAAACATGACCCATACATCTGCTGTCTACAAGAGACCCACCTCATTGGAAGGGACTCACACAGACTGAAAGTGAAGGGATGGAAAAATATCTTTCACGCAAATGGAAAGGAAAAGAAAGCTGGGGTAGCAATACTTATATCTGACAAAATACATCTCAAAGTGAAGGCCATAACCAGAGATAAGGAAGGCCACTTCATAATACTAAAGGGATCAATACAACAAGAAGATATAACCCTGGTAAACATATATGCACCCAATGCAGGAGCACCCACATACATAAGAAAACTTCTGGAAGATATCAGGGGAGAGATCGACAACAATACAATCATAGTAGGGGACTTTAATACACCACTGACATCACTGGATAAATCCGCTAGACAAAAACTCGGCAAAGAAACAGCAATCCTAAATGACTCACTAGATCAGATGGACTTAATTGACATCTTCAGAACACTTCACCCCACAGCTGCGGAATATACATTCCTCTCAGGTGCTCATGGGACATATTCAAAAATAGACCACATATTGGGTCACAAGCAAAGTCTCCACAAATTCAAGAAGATTGAAATCATAAAAAGCTTCTTCGCAGACCACGATGGCATAATGTTAGAAATAAACTACAATAAAAACAACCCAAAATACTCAAACACTTGGAAACTGAATAGCATGTTATTAAATATTGATTGGGTTACCGATGACATCAAAGAAGAAATTAAAAACATCCTGGACACTAATGACAATGAAAACACAACAATCCAAAACTCTGGGACACAATGAAAGCAGTCCTGAGAGGAAAGTTTATAGCTCTACAGGCCTATCTCAAAAAACAAGAAAAAATGGTAGTCAATCATCTAACTCTACAACTCAAAGAATTAGAAAGAGAGCAACAAGAAAACCCCAGAGTGAGCAGAAGGAAGGAGATAATAAAGATTAGAGCAGAAATCAAGGACATAGAGACCAAAAAAACAATACAGAAAATCAATGAAACCAAGAGCTGGTTCTTTGAAAGGATAAACAAGATTGACAAACCCCTAGCCAGGCTCACCAAGAAGCAAAGGGAGAGGTTCCAAATAAACCAAATCAGAAATGATAGAGGCGAAATAACAACAGACCCCACAGAAATACAAATGATTGTTAAACAATACTACGGGCAACTCTACTCCAACAAACTAGACAACCTGGAGGAAATGGACAAATTCCTAGAAAAATACAACCTTCCAAAACTCAAACAGGAAGAATCTAAAAACCTCAATAGGCCAATAACTATGGAAGAAATTGAAGCAGTCATCAGAAAGCTTCCAGCAAACAAAAGTCCAGGGCCAGACGGCTTCACAGGGGAGTTCTACCAAACATTCAAGGAAGAACTAAAACCTACCCTCCTCAGACTACTACAAAAAATTCAAGAGGAAGGAACACTTCCAAGCTCATTCTATGAAGCCAGCATCACCCTAATACCAAAACCAGGTAAAGACATCACAATGAAAGAGAATTACAGGCCAATATCCCTCATGAACATAGATGCCAAAATCCTCAACAAAATCTTAGCAAATCGGATCCAGCAGTACATCAGAAGGATCATACACCATGACCAAGTAGGATTTATCCCAGAGATGCAAGGATGGTACAACATCCGTAAATCAATAAATGTGATACATCACATAAACAAATTGAAAGAAAAAAACCACATGGTCATATCAATTGATGCAGAAAAAGCATTCGACAAAATCCAACACCCATTTTTTATAAAAACTCTCAGAAAGGTGGGAATAGAAGGATCATACCTCAACATAATAAAAGCCATATATGACAGGCCCACAGCCAACATCATACTCAATGGACAAAAACTAACACCATTTCCCCTAAGAACAGGAACAAGACAGGGATGCCCACTCTCACCACTCCTGTTCAACATAGTACTGGAAGTATTAGCCATTGCAATTAGGCAAGAAGAAGAAATAAAAGGCATCCAAATTGGAAAAGAGGAAGTAAAACTGTCCTTATTTGCAGATGACATGATATTATACATACAAAACCCTAGAGACTCCATCAAAAAGCTACTAGACTTAATACATGAATTTGGCAATGTAGCAGGATACAAAATTAACCCCAAGAAATCTGAGGCATTTCTATACTCCAATAGTGAACTTTCAGAAAGAGAGATTAGAAAAACAATCCCATTTACCATCGCACCAAAAAAATTAAGATACCTAGGAATAAACTTAACTAAAGAGATTAAAGACCTCTACTCAGAAAACTACAGGACGCTGAAAAAAGAGATAGAGGAAGACATAAACAGATGGAAGAACATACCATGTTCTTGGATTGGTAGAATCAACATCATTAAAATGTCTATACTACCCAAAGCAATCTATACATTCAACGCACTCCCCATTAAAATACCAATGGCCTTCTTCAAAGATCTAGAACGAACTCTCCAAAAATTCATCTGGAATAAAAAAAGACCCCGAATAGCTGCAACGATCCTGAGAAAGAACAAAGTAGGCGGGATCTCAATGCCAGATATCAAGCTGTATTACAAAGCCACTGTTCTCAAAACTGCCTGGTACTGGCACAAGAACAGACATATAGATCAGTGGAATAGAATAGAGAGTCCAGAAATTAGCCCGAACCAATATGCTCAATTAATTTTTGACAAAGGAGGCATGAACATACAATGGAGCCAAGATAGTCTCTTCAATAAATGGTGTTGGGAAAATTGGACAGATATATGCAAGAAAATGAAACTAGACCACCAACTTACACCATACACAAGAATAAACTCAAAATGGATAAAGGACTTAAATGTACGACAGGAAACCATAAAAATTCTAGAAGAATACAAAGGCAACAAAATCTCAGACATATGCCAAAACAATTTCTTCACTGATACAGCTCCTAGGGCAGTTGAAACTAAAGAGAAAATGAACAAATGGGACTACATCAAAATAAAAAGCTTCTGTACAGCAAAAGAAACCATCAACAAAACAACAAGAAAACCCACCTCGTGGGAAAACATATTTGCCAACGTCATATCTGATAAGGGCTTAATCTCCAAAATTTTATAGGGAACTCATACAACTTAACAAAAAGAAGATAAACAATCCAATCAAAAAATGGGCAAAGGATCTAAATAGACACCTTTCAAAAGAGGACATTCAGAAAGCCAAGAGACATATGAAAACATGCTCAAAGTCACTAATCATCCGAGAGATGCAAATCAAAACAACAATGAGGTACCATCTCACACCTGTCAGAGTGGCCATCATCAACAAATCAACAAACGACAAGTGCTGGAGAGGATGTGGAGAAAAAGGAACACTTGTGCACTGCTGGTGGGAATGCAGACTGGTGCAGCCACTATGGAAGGCAGTATGGAGGTTCCTCAAAAAATTGGAAATGGAACTCCTATTTGACCCTGCGATCCCACTTCTAGGAATATATCCCAAGAAACCAGAAACACCAATCAGAAAGGATATATGCACCCAGATGTTCATAGCAGCACAATTCACCATAGCTAAGATCTGGAAACAGCCTAAGTGCCCATCAGTAGATGAATGGATTAGAAAACTGTGGTACATCTACACGATGGAATACTATGCTGCTGTTAAAAAGAAGGAACTCTTACCATTTGCAACAGCATGGATGGAACTGGAGAGCATTATGCTAAGTGAAACAAGCCAGTCAATGAAGGAAAAACACCACATGATCTCACTCTTTCGTGGATAATTAAGACCATTACAAACTTTCGAACAATAATAAATACAGTGGCAGAGCTGCCTCAAACTGATTGTGGAACTGCAGTGGGAAGGCCAGGGAGGGTTGGGGGACAGGAGGGAGGGGAGTAAGAGATCAACCGAAGGACTTGTATGCATCCATATAACCATAACTAATGGACATAAGACACTGGGGGGTAAGGGAGGGCAGGGGCTTGTCAAGGGGGGTGGGGGGAAGAACACTTATGTAATACCCTTTGTAATACTTTTAGCGAAAAAAAAAATATAAGTCTTTGTTTTACTATGGTTGCAAATATCAAAAAATTTCTATATGTGACACGGCACCAGAGTTAAGTTAGGGTTTTTCAAAATGCTGACACGCTGAGCTCAAAAGGTTCGCCATCATTGTTCTAGACCTAAGCCCACTAAAAGGCTGAAATTTAATCAGAAAGTTATAGAATGCTCTCTCTCTCTCTCTCTCTCTCTCCATACCACCATACCAACAAGGCTCCAATATAACAGTGAATTACAGCTGAAAGAACTTTAAGACATCAATATTTTTTTCTGAGGAAGAGTACATAGAGAAGTTCAAAGTGAAGAGAGAAGATAAAAAGATTTACTCTAGAGCAGTGGTTCTCAACCTTGGCAGCACATTAGAATCACCTGGGAATCTTTCTAAAATCCTGATTTCTGGGCCTCATCCTCCAGAAATTTTGTTTCTTTGTTACTAATGTTGTGGCCTCACCCCATAACAAAGAAACAGAATTTCTGGAAAATGAGGCCCAGAAATCAGGATTTTAAAAAGATTCCCAGGTGATTCTAATGTGCAGCCAAGGTTGAGAACCACTGCTCTAGAGGAATTTAAAACCTCAGGTATCTACAACCACAAAAACATTAAATATAGCCCAAGTCCTAGCCAGACTAACATATATCATCATGCTAATGGTCTTTTTACCTCAGTTCCTATTACCTGATACAACATGTCCAACCTTTAACAAAAAGTTAAAAGGTATGCCAAATGCAAGAAATAGCACACTCTGAAGAGACAAGAAATTCATCAGAACCACTTTTATATGATATAAATGTTGTAATTATATAACAGGAAATTTAAAATAATTATTATTAATATATTAAGGAAAACATAGCCAACATAGAGAAAAGATGGGACATGTAAGCAGAGACATGGGATTTCTAAGAAAGCATCCAAAGGAGATACTAGAAATAAATAAACAAAAAATAAATAAAAACAGTGATAAATGAAGAATGCCTTTGGTGTGTTCATTTGTGGACTAGACATGACCAAGGAAAGAACCAGTGAACTGAAAAGTAGGTAAATAAAAACTCCCAAAAAATAAAATGCAAAAAGTAAAAGAACAAAAACCAAAAAACAACATTAAAGAACTGTGGGGCAATATAAAAAATGTGTAACATCTATATAATAAAAATATAAGAAAGAAAAGAGAGAGAACAGATCAGAAGAAATATTTGAAACAATAATAGCCAAGAATTATCCAAAATTAATGACAGTAATCAAACCATAGATCCAGGAAGCATAGGGAACACCAAGAAAGATAAGTACCAAAAAACAACATCTGGGTATATCATATATAAACTGCAGAAAACCACACACATAGAGAAAATCTTGAAAGAAGTTAAGGAAAGAGAGCACCTTACCCATAGAAGGGGTAAGGATAAGAATTACATCAGACTTCTCATTAAAAGAAGAAGTAAGAGTAGTAAAATATTTAAAGTGTTCCCCAAACTCACCAACTTAGAATTATACATCCAGCAAAATTATCCTCCATCAGTGAAGGAGGCATAAAGACTTTTTCAGATAAAAACTGAAAAAATTTAACATCAGCAGACCTCCTTGTAAGAAATTTTAAAAGATGTTCTTCAGGGATAAGGAAAATGATACAGGTCAGAAACTTTGATATACATAAAGGAAGAGTGATGGGGAAGGAATATGAAGGTGAAATAAAATCTATATTTATTATTCTTAATCAATCTAAAAGATAACTATCTGCTTAAAACAATCATAAGAACAATGTATTGGGTGATGGTAGCGTATGGGTAAGTGAAATGAATGACAGCACTATCACAAGGAATGTGATAATATTCTGCTATGAGCTCCATGCACTACTCGTGAAGTGGTATAGTACTATGTGAAAGTGGACTTAGATTAATTGTAAATGTATATCACAATCTCTAGCAACCCCTAAGAGAGCAGATAAAATACTCAAATGAATCACAGACCTAAATATAAAATGCAAACCATAAAACTCCTAGAAGGTAATACAGAAGAAAATCTAGGTGACCTTGGGTGTGGTGATGACTTTTATGATACAATGTCAAAACACAATCCATGAAAAAAAAAATGATAAGTTGAACTTCGTTAAAATTAGAAGATTGTGCTCTATAAAAGACACTTAAGAAAGTAAAAGGATAAGTTATGGACTGGTAACTTATCTAATAAAGGACTGGTAATCAAGCTTCACAAAGAACTTTTAAAACTTAAAAATAAGAAAACAAGGAACTTGATTTAAAAATTAGCACACTACCTTAGCAGACACCTGATCAAAGAAGATATACAAATAAGCATGTCAAAAATGGCTCAACCTCATATGTCATTAAGAAATTGCTTAAATTGACAATGAGATACCACAACAAGCCTATTAGAAACATTGACAACACCAAGTACTGAAGATATGGGTGCAATAGAAACTCCCATTTGATGTTGGTGGGAATGGTCAAAGACCCTTTAGAAGAAACTTTGGCAGTCTCTTGCAAAACTAAACATACTCTTAAAATATGATTCAACCGTCATGTTCCTTGATATTTTTATCCAAATGAACACTTGTACATAAATTTTAAAGCAACTTTATTCATTATTGCTGAAACTTGGAAGCAACTAAAATGTTTTTCAACAGGTGAATGAATAAACTGTGGTATATCCATACAATGAAATATTATACAGTCATTAAAAGGAATTTGCTATTAAGACACCAAAAAATATGGAGAAAACAAATGCATATTGCTAAGGGAAAGAAAGCAATCTGAAAGGCTATGTACTATATGATTCTAATTATGACATTTTGAAAAAAGCAAAATTATAGAAACAAAAAACAAAAAACACCAGTGGTTGCCAAGGGTTTGTGAGAAGGACAGGAAAGTTAGAATAAGTGGAGCACATGGTATTTGTAGGGCAGTGAAATTATTCTGTGTGATACGGTACTGGTGAACCCATATCATTGTAAATGTGTTAAAACTCATAGAATGTACAACACAGAGTGAACCCTACTATAAACTATAGACCTTAGTTAATAATGATGCATGAATATTGGCTAATCAATGTAACAAATGTACCACAGTAACACAAGGTCCTGAAGGGGTGGGAGGAAGTATACAGAAGTCTGTCCTATCTGTGCTGACCAGAAGCCCGGGAGCTATCTTTGCTTGCGTCTTCTCCTTTGTTGCTCATTGTCACTCATTTCCAATGCTGCTGGTTTATTCCTCTGTGATGTCACTTGAATTAATCTTGTTTCCTACACCTCTTTCGAAATTACATTGTTTTGGGCCACCATCTTCTCTCACCTGGCAATACTGGTGGGATTTCTGATTCAGGTACTGAAATGCAAAGTGATTTAAGGCCTTTGCATCTTGGTTTCCTTATCTTAAAAATGGGAATAGTTATACTACCTTTCCTCATGGGGTTTGGTGAGGATTAAATTAGGTAATTTAAGAGAAGAGCTTAGACTAGTGCTTGACACACAGAACTATATGTCATCATTCTCCTTGTTTTTAATATTTAACCAATAATTACTTATTAAACAAAAAATTAAGACACAAAAGCAGCCCTGGAAAGTGTGGCTAAATGGGTTGGGCATCGTCCTGTGCACCAAAGGATGCTGGTTTTTCTCCAGGTCAGGGTACATGCCTGGGTTGTGGCCTCGATTTCTGGTAGGGGGTGTGTGCAAGAGGCAGCTAATTGATGTTTTGCTCTCATCATGTTTCTCTCTCTCCCCTTCTTTCCTCTCTCTCTCTAAAAGAAAGAAATAAAGAAACAAACAAAACAATAAAAAAAGACAGAAAAGCAATACATGTATTGCTTTGGCCTCATTTCTTTCTGATTTGATAATACCCATGCAATTCAACTGTGATAATGTGTGTTTATGCTGATACCAAACCTTCATTCCTTCAGCTTTGAATTCATTAGTGGTGGGTACTGTATGTGCTTCTGGGGAGGTGTGTTTGAAAAATATAATGACCAAAAGGCTTATTATTAACCAAAAGGGATAACCTTGGGGTTTTTTATAGCCTAGATAGCGGCAGAGGGAATATTGCTATTACAAAATTGACACCAGAAGCGTCCTGATCTGTCAAGGGAACAAGCCCTGGTAGGGAAGACAGATACAGCAGAGTGGTGGTCACACAGCTGGGGTCAGAGGTCATTCTGAGGCAGAAGAGTTCAGAGGTAAAGAGAGTAGACTCTGGAAAATGACAGCCTGGTTCCTTCCTCTGTCACCTGATTGATCTGTGGCCTTGGGCAAATTACTTAACCTCCATGTCCCATTTTGTCATCAATAAAGTAGAATAATAAGCATCCTTAATTCTTTAGGTCATTGTGCAGTTTAAATGAGTTAATAGAGTAGTCCTGAAACATAGCAAAATTCCTAAAGACTCAGAGACCCTAGAGAAGTGAGTGCTTCTATCTTGACCCATTCATGGAGCCCATGTCCCAAAGCTGCTCCTGCGAGGCCAGCATGGGCCACTCTGTGAGGCCGGCCCAAGGCTACAGAGAGAGCCAGTATCAGGGCTTTTCAATAAAGGATTGTCTTTATATCATCAATGATTCAGCTCTTTGTGATGCCATTGTAATTAACTAATCATTAATAACAGGAAAGAGCAAAGGGAAAGCCAAATATTATAGGCATGTCACTTAGACAGTTCACCAAGGAACTAAAGCTTTATAATACTCCTTAGAGAGCCACCAGTCTATTCCCTGCAGATCTCCGAGGAAAGGGACAAGACAGGGAGGGGAATAGACGGATACCCAGTAAAAGTTGGGGTGATGTCAGGAAGGTACTTGTTTGTCAGTCACACCTGGGAACAGGTCATCGGCCAGTATAGGCATGGCCACTGCAAGGGCAAGAAATTTAGGCTATTTAATCCTCTAAACAAAGGAGTTTGTTCTCTTGGTGTGTTGCATTTGACTTCTGGCTTGCAGGGCTCTCTGGCTCCTGCTTCCTGGCATTCATCCACATGACCCATGGACATGGGCCCCTGCACATAATGAACTAATGGACTGCAACTAGCCTGATGCTGAACTGGACCCGGCTGCAACATGGAATGGAGACTCTGGACACTGGCTTTGCTCCTAGCTTTACTGAAACCCCAGCTACACTTCTATGACTGGACTAAGAAGGGAAATTGGACTTTGGAAACCCAGAGATGTAATTCTATGCAAATAAAAATCACTCATCCCCCTGTGCAAGTCTCAGAAAATTCGTTTTCTCAAGATATCGTAAGGACACCACCCCCAGCACCCAATGAGGAAGAGGATGCCCAAGTTTCCCCAAAAACATTTGGGCATCTCCAGTGACCAGCTGAGGGTGGCCTTTGTATCTGGCTCATTCTAGCTTTGGACAGTCCTAAGGATTAGAGAGGACTCCCTCCTCCCTTCCCCGCCCCGCCCCGCCTCCCGCCCCCAGTGGAGTTGAAAACTTCCTCCTATTTCTTCCATCCACTCTCATTTTTCCCATGGGTCAGACTGGACCTAATCTTTCACCTGACCGGCCATCCAACCACCTGGAGCCAGCAATTAAGCCACTCCGAGTCCTTCCTTTTCCAGCTGGACTCTAGAGTAATAATACCAGAGTGCATTTCTAGGCAGCTTTAAGATCTCAGAAATAAACATGGTCTGTTTTCTCGAGCCCGTGGGCCCCTGCAGAACTCCAGGCTAGTCTGACAGAGCATGACCCTGTATGTGTTTGAGAAGAAGGGATGACTTTAAAGGTGATTTGTTAGCAAGTTTGCTCACCAAAGGGCCTGTATGTTCCGATTTCCTCCAAGTCCTTCCAGAGGCTCTATTTCCTGATGATCAGTGGGAAAATCCCCGGAACAGGATTGGTTGTGTGAAATTTCAGATTTTCTGCAAGTTCACAGCTAGAACCCATGCACAATTACTGTTAAGAGATTCATTTTGCCACTCTGAAAGCCCCACGGATTAGGCCTTTCTTTCGGAAGAAAGGAAAAAGCCCCTTCTGAATTCGTAGCCTCCTGTTGGAAATTCCGGGAATAGAATAGTCTTCACACCGCCCGAGCATTTAAATGTAAACGTTTTCTTTTCAAGGTCAGGGTTTAGAGCCCAAGGCCATTACTGAAACTGCAGGGGCAGAGCCAGAACAATTCTTTTGGCATTCTAAAAATAAGCAGCTTTATTTTCAAACTGTGGGATGTGGTTCAAAAGACAGAGTCTTAACAATTCACCTCTTTGACTGCCACTTGTATCCTTTTCTGTCAATTTGGCCAGAGGGAAGGAAGCAGGTCCTACACAAAGGGAACCCAATTTCTGAGAATTGCATAAGATTGGTTCTTGGAGATCCTGGTACAAATGTCTCCAACCTTTCCCTCCCTTTAGGGCCCAGGTGATGGACGGTTAGATTCCTGGTGGCTGAACCCCAAGCAGGATCAGGCCTCCATCAGATGCACCAGTAGGAAGAAAATTCTGAAAGGAAAGCAATGCCTTAGCAATGGACAGAGCTGGAACCCCAAGGCCTTAGGGAAAAGCTTCCTTGAGCTGTGTTCTGGAGGGTGACGTGTGCAGCGGAGGTAGACTGAGGTTCTCCGTCCTTGTCATTTCTTACTTATTTCCATTTCTCAGCCTCAGTGAAAAGGAGAGAGTATCCTTTAGCAGAAAAATGTATCCACAGTATTCAGTAAGACAACACACTGTTAACACCTGGAAGTCTTACTGATCTTAGAGATGCTTTTCTGGAAGACTCCAAGCCATCTTCCCCCTCACCAGATGGTGGGTCTTGACCATACTGGACTCAGGCAGCATGAAACTGAGCTCTCAGGAATGAGTCTCAGGGGAGGTCAGAGAGACTTGAAAAGAATAGTCCAGTGTGGAGGGCATTGTCCATGAGCATCTGAGACCTGAGTGTGTGTGGATGGAAACCTGACTCAACAAGGATGGCAAGCATTTACCATAGTCTTCTTGGCAGGCTCCTGCCCAGCAAGCAGGATACTGTGTACTTCCTGTGAATGGACAAATGGACCACACCACAGGCCGACCCAGACTTTGCTGGGCATAACAGAGCCTTTTACATATTTTTTCGTAATATATATCTAATAAATTTTTTCCAGCACCATGTTATTCATAAGACCTCCTTGAAACCTTCATTTTGACAAGATTGAAGCAACTATTTTAAAGCCATCTTAGCCATCATTCTCTTTTCCATCAGTCTTTTTTGAATGACATTTTTTTTTAACATTTAGAACTGTTTTTATGGTGTTTGAGAATCCAGACTGACTGGGTAGTTCCCTGAATATAAGACTTTATTTACTATGAATCTGATTACTTTTCTCTACTCTCCCAACTCATAGCTAAATCGTTTTATCTGTCTTCTTGCTGGTATCATGTTACAGATTTTGAATATCGATGGAAGTTTAATGTTGGACATGTAGACATTTATAAAAGAGGCATCACGGTGCAGGAAGAACTTAGCTGGCTGGTGTTCAGGAAGGTCAACTTTATGCATCTTGCCCAAGCTAGGGGGCCTTTAGAAAATTAATTTTTCTGAACATTCATATATGTTTTTATATCTGTATAATGGGAGGGGTGAGATAGCTCAACCATGGTTAATTTTTTTCATATACTATTGGAGCCTCCCTCAGCTCTTCTTTTACTCTTCCTTTGAATTTCTTTCCATACAGGGATTTGCCTCATACGTCCCTGCTTTTATTGTTATCTCCCTAGCTCTTCCCATATCTGGTTCATTTTCATTTTGTAAATCTCCCAGCTCTAAAGTGGCCTCTTCAGAGAGGCCTCCCTGGACTACTCTATCTACCCACCCTGTCCCCTGTATTATTTTGTTTGTGTATATGATGCCACATATTTATTTTATTTTGCCTCTTGTTCACTGCTGAAACTGCTAAGCTGGAAAAGTACCTAGCGCATAGCAAGTGCTCAACATGCATGTGACAATACATGGGTAACTTGTACTATTCACAGAATGAACCTCTCTTCATGCACACTTAGCTATGATAGAGTTTAATGTCCTAATTACACCAACTCTAGAGATGTGGGAGTTAGGGCAAGTGTGGATGACATTTGCATCTTGCCAATATGGCACAGGCCTCCTAGTCAAGGCCACGGGGAACCCTGGAATCTGGGAGCCAAGCCTGGTGTGATGGGTGGGCAGCTGGTCTCGCTGCCTTTGGCTGCAGTGAAGCTCTCAGCATGAAGGAACCAGTGACTATCTCTGGTAGAGAAGTCATTGGAAGAGTTTGCTGTGGTTCCTATGTCACATAAGCAGTGTAAGTGATTCAGTGTTTGAGGGGATGAAAGATGCTAGTCTCATACTGATAATTTGAAGGCAGGAAGATGCTATTTCTTTTGCTTCCTTAAAGAAAGTTCTGCGTCCATAGAAACTGTACTCTGCAAACAAAGAATGTCAGTCAACCAGCAAATATATCTTGTAGGCTTACTTGTCCTGTGACATGCTGTGATGACAGAAAATCCCTGGTTATAACCTCCCTGAACTCAAAAGCACCCAGGAACACCTTTCATGGGTAGATTTTAGAATGATTAAAGATGATCCTAAGCCTGGGTGTAGTATAAGTGTTGGGTTTATCTAAACCATTTATCGTGCTTAAGTGGTGTCACAAAGTTGTCACTTTATACCTGTCATCTTTCAGATCAACTCCCAAAGGGGCTTGTTCACCTTTCGAAAAATTGGTTCCTGAAATGTAATCCTCTGGCGGCAGGTTTCTAAGGTCACATGGTTCAAGTATTACGGCAAGCATCATACGCACTCTAGTCTGAGATAAGATATTAGCATGTTTTCCAAAGCTTTTTAAAAAAAAAATCCAAATGAATTATCTTTAGTAAAAGAGAAATAAATGTGCAAACCTTTGAGAGTTCAGAGCACACCATTTCTTAAAAGCACATTTTTTATTTTGTAAGGAAAAAGAAAACTAACATACACTTGGGTGCCTTTTCTTCCTACTGCTTGGTGTGTGCTATTAGGAGCAATCGCAGTCTTTTTTTCTAGCAAGGTCACGAGCTCTAATCAGCCATAACCCAGAGGCTTGCAGCTCTGGCAAGGGTTTTACCCAACTTCATGCCTTCTTACAGGAAAAGCGCAAAGGAAAATACCATGCAACCTCAGAAACTATGCATAACAAAGTATGCCAGCCAACCAGCAAATATATCTTATATTTTAGGAGAAATTAGGAGAAACAGTGGCAACTCATGTCCCAGACAAATGGCTAATTAGATATTTATGAAAATCAATGAACTATAAAGCACGTAACACTAATTTATATGCTACAGAGTACCCAGGCACCGTCACAATAATGGTGGTGATGGCCATGTCCATTTGTACAGCCTTTCAGTTTCACACGGCACATCGGCCTTCTTTTCAGCTCTATTCCTTCCTTGATTTTTTGTTATCAAAGCACATCATTATTTACCAGTGCTCTCACTTAAACAGAGAATGTGTTACTTTCTGCATCAGTTCAAATGTTCATAAGAAATGTACCTGTGTGCTGTCTCTTTGATGAGCTTGACCTATAATTTGATTATGTGGGAAAACATCACGGCAGGAGTTCTCAAGGAAGAACAGGAAAGAGCACAGGAGATGAGGAACAGAACTGGCTGGTTGTGAGGAACTCAGCGGGGTACCAAGAGGGATGGTGTTGCTGATAAAAAAAAGAAGAAAGCAGATTTTCATCTAAAATGAGAAGAGAGAAAAATACCTGCATTTATACAAGATGGAATGATTTGCTTCCATTGATGGACATAATGGGAAAAAAATAACTTGAGCATCAGGGTTAAAATTGGGTTGAATTGAAAAGAAATCCAGCTGGAAAAAGTGGCAGCTCTGAGCTGGATGCAAGGTATCCTTGAAATGGCATTAGAAATATGAGGGAAACAGTCATACTTCAGGGTGGGTGATTGCTCTGTGACCCGCAGGAGCCTGGAGAACATATTCATTTAAACCTCACTCATTTCCACCTATTAGAGTTCACAGAGAGCTCGGTTTCACTGGTCTCACTCTGTGCAAAGTAAGTGGGAGGCTGACCCATCATTTGGTGGCAATCTGTGGGAGGAAGATGGTGCCTGTACTTTGGTACCATATTTCTCTATTCCAGGTATGCTGTGGATTGTTGTGAATTGAAATTCCAATCTATCTTCGCTTCCACGTTGTCACTCAATCTGTCATTACCATCTCAATAAATGGTGCCACAATTCCTCATCAATCTAATATAAAAACTTACGCATCATCCCTCATTCTTCCTTTTATCTTAACTTTCTTATCCAATCTATCAGCAAAGTGCTGTCAATTTTATCTCCTAAATATGTATGTCTCTGAATCCAAGCCTCCATCTTACTCAAAACATCCTTCCTAATTGGTCTCTCTGCTTCCCCTCATCTCCTTTTCATACCCAGTGTCCTACCAGAATGCAGGAGCTCTTAAAAAGGAAGTTAGGTTTTCAGGGACCTGAAACCAAACCTCCTTCTTTGGCCCAACTAACCTCACATTATGTAACTCATGTCTTTCATTCCAAACTCTCTCCCACTATTCTCCCTCTCGTGAACACACTCTAGTCACAGGCCTTTGCCCAGGGTTTTCATGTAGCCAGGCATGTTTTATTCAATAGTGGTCACCTAGATCCCCAAGGCTTCTGCACCCAATCTCACTTGATTATGTGTTTACCCAAGAGAACCCAAGAAAATCTGGGGAATAGAGGCTGAGGTGAGGACCAAGGCAGAAAACACAGGAACTGATTGAAAGTCTGATGCAGAACAATAGACCTCCCCCCCTCCCCCATCTTTCACTGCCTCCTCTATAAGACTGGAGGGTTTGCCTCAGATCTTGAGAAGGAGTGGACATAGAGGCATCAAGTTGAAATCACAGGGGTTAACTCTATAGACTGAACTGAGTGCTGCAACTTGGTATTCCCAACTCCCTGACTTGCTTCTAGATTGTCATCAGCCAGAGTGATTTCATCCTCCTTCCCCATCAGCAACACACAGCCATCACAAGATTCTTCTTTGGAAAAATGAAATTACTTAAAAGAAAACTGCTACAGATCTGACATCCTGACCATGTAGAGGTCTCCCAGTGACAAACCCAGTTTGCCTCCAATGATCTCATGCTTGAGTGCCTCATTCTCAGATACGAAGTATCACTTGATACTTGAAAAATTTCAGAAAGATACCAACATGAGAGACAGAGCTAAAAGCAGAGAAAAAGGAACTCAAAAGAAACAAAGACTTTAGATGGCAAAAGAACATTGAAAGATTTTATTATTAACATCTTTAAGGCTAGAAGGCAAGATATTGAATCCATGAAAAAGAACAGGGTGACTTAACATGGGAGCAATAAGAAAGAAATAACTCTGATTTTAAAAATGAAAAATTAAATAGAAAGATTGCTAGAAATGATAAGAAAATATCTTCAAAACCGGAACTAAAATATGAGGGGTGACCATTAGGAAGAAGAGATAATAAAAATTAGAGGATCAATCTAGGACATCTAATATCAGGCAAAAAGGAATTCCAGAAGAATAATAATAAGAAAAATTGGGTGGAAATTATCAGATAAATAGTACAGAGAACTTTCTTGAAATAGAAAGGCATTACTCTTCAGACACAGGGCCCCTCACCCTGCAATCTCCATCTCAGTGAATAAAAAAAGAAACACAGCAAGACACATCATCAAATGTTAGACTGCAAGTGAACATGAGAAGAATTAAAGTTTTGAGGTAAAAAAGCAAGATTTGAAATGGCATTAGAAAATAAAAAACAACTAAAATTTTTTATTTTCCATACATTTTTTAAAAGCTAATGGAAGATGCATTTCAGCAAAAAGGGGAGTAAACCAAGAAATAGGAAAACATGGCAGGGGGCAGTCAGGGAATCCAACAGAAAGACAGTGAAAGACGTTCCTGATCACAGCTATAGAGCAGTCCTAGAAATTCATCCAGTCCATGTTCAAGTTTCCAACCCTGGCTTCCCGGGTGATCACCTCATGCCTGTGAGGACATCATTCAAGACCAGGGAAAGGAACACCCAAAGGATTAGAGGGAACAGTGTCCAGAACATAAACTGTGGGGATTGGTATCTGTTCCCAATAGCTAAAGTGGGAGACCTCATAATTCCCAAGGCATTCATAAATAAGAGTTTGCATCAATAGTGGGAAAAACTGACCCTATTGTTACCCAATTAAAAACTATTAGGTATGGAAAGTAGATAGAAACTATGACCCAAAATTAAGAGAAATATCAATTAATTGAAACTGAGCCATAAATAACACAGATGATAGAATTAGCAGACAAAACAGTAAAAGTTATTATATCTGTATACCACATGTTTAAGAAGCTAGAGAAAACACTGAACATCTGAAGTAGGGCCATAGAACAGATTTTAAAAAGACCCAAATCAAAATTCTAGAGATAAAAATTATAATGTCAGAGATGAAAAACCACACTGGGTAGAATTAACAGCAGATTAGACATTATACAAACGTACTCAAAGACTACCTTGATTATGTAATAGCTACAGCATACATTTTAATCCTAGAGGAAGCAGTTCTTCTATCTCAATTCTCATTTATAATCAACACTGGACTTTCCTATTGACAGTACCTGTGGTTAATTAAGAGATAATTTGGCACTGACGTTAAGAAACCTGGCACATACTTCATCAAAATAGACTCTTTTCAGGCCATTGGGATGAATGCTGCCTATTTAATGATACTAAGCAGTTGTCTCATTAGCTTGTCATGAATAAATCTCCTTTTACAAATATATGCATGCCATATTTTTAACCTTTTGTGCTACAGATAAGAATGTCTAGGGGGGTCAGTGCCCTCGGCAGTCCTGGATCTGTCTCTTGCTTCAACAGTGTTTGGACAGAACAGATCCAGGGATGCCCCTTCTTCCAGCCTCCAACCACTCTCCTATGTCTTATCCAGTTACCACCTTCAGTACCACCTCCAGGACCAGCCAACACACCGGCTTTTTTTCTACCTTAACTCCTTATTCCCGAACAATCATGAGCTCCTAAATTCGTCAGAATTATTCCACCGAGATGGAGGCTACGGTCGACCACCAGGCAAAACTGCAACTGTGGGCCCCCCACACCTACCTCTCTCTGGGCTTCTATTTCAACTGTGATGATGTAGCTTTCAAGGGCATGGGCCACTTCTTCCACAAGTTGGCGAAGAAGCGTGAGGGCGCTGAGCATCTCCTAAAGTTGCAGAACAAGCGTGGCGGGGCATTCTCTTCCAGGACGTGCTGAAACATTCCCAAGATGAGTGGGCAAAACTCATCTGGAGAAGAACCTGAACCAGGCCCTCTTGGAGCTGCATGCCCTGGGTTCTACCCGTGCAGACCCTCATCTCTGTGACTTCACAGAGAACCACTTCCTGGATGAGGAGGTGAAACTGATCAAGAAGATGGTGACCACCTGACTAACATCCGCAGGCTGGCCAGCCCCCAGGCTGGGCTGGGTGAGTATCTCTTCAAAAGGTTCACCCTCAAGCACGACTAGGAGCCTTTGGAGCCCAGAGGCCTTTCAGAGGCCCCTCTGCATTCCCCTGGTGTCTCTGGCTTTTACCTGAGCCTTCTTTTAACAACTCTGAAGCCCTCTCCCATGCATTGGACCAAATGAAACAATAAAGCTTTTTGCAGGAAAAAAAAAAAAAAAAGAAAGTGGTTCTCAACCTTCCTAATGCCGCGACTCTTTAATACAGTTCCTCATGTTGTGGTGACCCCCAATTTCATTGTTACAAATTGAACATAATTAAAGCATAGTGATTAATCACAAAAACAATATGTAATTATATATGTGTTTTCCGATGGTCTTAGGCGACCCCTGTGAAAGGGTCGTTCGACCCCTAAAGGGGTCGCGACCCACAGGTTGAGAACCGCTGGGTGGGAAAGACTCAGGAGTTAGAGGTCTGGTTTTCAATTATATTCACTAGATATTTATGGGATGTGCTCTATGTTGTAGGCATGGTGTGAGGTAATGGGACCCAATGGTGAACAAGACAGCACCTGTGTCTCATGATGCTCAAAATAGAATGGCAGGAGACAGACAAGGAAACCTGCTATTATGACAAAGGATGATAAGGCTATGATGGCCAAGTAGAGGTGCTAATGAGAGCATATAGGAAGGCATCTATTCAGATTTGACAGCCAGAGAAGACTTACTGAAAGAAATGAGGTCTCCTATGGGATCTGAAAGAGAAACAAGGGTTTATACCTTGAAGAACTGGAGGGAGATGTTTCCTGGGAGAGGGGCCAGCCACTCTGAGTCAAGAAAAGACAAGGCATCTGTGGGAAACTGCAGGAAACTCAGTGTGGTTAGAAAGCTGGCCAACTGGACTTGGTGAGAGTTAAGCCTAGGGGTGTTTAGCTTAGATATTATCCCAAGGAAAAGAAAAGGAATTGAGGGATTTTTGAATGTGATTATTTTACTCAGGGTAGAGTGTAAGAATTGAAGAGAGGTTGTCACTATAATCCAGGAGAGATGTGATGTTAACCTGAACTTGGACAAAGACCTCAAGTATGGAGAGCTATAGACACTTTCAAGAGAAATTTAAGGAACTGGATTCAGCAGAATGTGGTGATTGATGATTGCTGGAGACCAAGAGAGAAGGAAAAGTCTTAGGTCCTTCGTGGCTCCAACAATGAATCAGCTTTCTTTCTTGAGAATCCACCAGGCTCTTGACCACTACTGCGTAAAGTTTCCCAATGCCAGCGTGGGCTATTGTGTGTTCGAGTTTATGTTCTTTGACCTCACCTGGGTGTTCAATGTTGCCTGGCAACACCTGTGCATTCCTTAAGTCAGCTTTCTTTCCAATTCTCTGCAGTGTTTCAAACCTCTCCACTCTCCTGAAAGCTCCCATCTAGTCATCATCCCCTTTTCAGTTCACAGACTTGCCTTCTATTTTCCTAAAAACAATGAAGGTCACCCGAGTTGATGTCTCTTACCTCCTTGTGTGCTAGTTTATCCTCACAGCTTTGCCTTCAGGAAAATTTCCCATGGTCCTCTGCAAGGATATGTGCTCTGCCTGTGCACTATCTTCTCCATTCTCACCTACTCAACACCCTTGCCCTATGGCACCTATAATTATCTCCTCCCTATTCAGCTTTCCTTCTCTTATCTCAGTGTTCCCTTCTCTTGTCTCCCTCCCATCAGCACCTAAGTATTTCCAAGCCTCTGCCAATTTGAAAAACCCTCCCTTGATTCTGGCTGCCATAGCTCTCTCTTTCTGTTGTACTTTTTTTAAAGACCTGGCTGCTTCTCACTTACCATCGACTCCTCAGCCTTCTAAGGCCACCATGCCCTTTGTGGGCTAAACACAATGATTTGCACATAAGCTTGGTTGGGATCCTAGAGCTGCCACTGCGTGGCTTAGAAACTTGGGCATGCTTGAATTTGTCAATTGCAAAACAAAGACAATATTAATTATGTCACTGAGCTGTTGAGAAGATTGATTAGCTGATGCATCTGAATTCCCTGGCATAGAATCTAACACTTGGCACTTGCTGACAGCCATTTATTACCAGAACTCAATATCCAGGTTTCCAGTCCAGGGTGTACATTCTATCCCACCATTCGGCCAACCAAATTTGTGTGCATTATGAGATAGTACCGTAGACAGAAAGGGCTTGATGTGGCCCAGCTCCTGGTGGGAACTTCCTTGGTGTTAGATGGGTGATAAGGAGCTCTTGCAGCTGGTTCTCAGCCTGCTTCTTGTCCAGACCCTGATTTGACATTTGTTGTTTCTCCTCTGTCATCCTGTCTTTGCAGTTGTTTTTGTAATTCTTAAAATCTTTAGTCAAACCCAGTCTCATGGAAGACAGAAAAGGAGGAAAAAATGTGATTCAAGGGAGCTTGATACTCTATCTCCTGAACCTTCTTTCCTAACACCAGGTCTCTTCCAGGAAAGGTTCCTCACAAGGGGGGTGCTCCATGAAACAAGCATCCTATGTAGGGAAGCCTCCAGCAAGCCCTCATTTTCAAGGATAGAGTGTGAGGGTTTGCAGTCCTAATCGCAAATCTCTTGATACAGCAAACATTTCCTGAAGTCTTATTCTCCGACTAAGTATTTTGGAGCTTGCAAGCTCAAATATAATGAATGGAGCCATTAGCATGAACAATCACTCAACAATATAAGTTATTTTAATGGGCCCATCACTTGAAACTAAACTTCCACCATCTGTTCTACCCTTTAACTGCAAATGCAAAAAGAACACCACTCTCAATGGCATCATAAAAAGTTAGATATAAGTGATTTAAATGCATGCTTTGGTTCTGTATCCAGTGTGATATAGATCTAAAGGAAGACTCATATTAGATTTATTTTTTATGGCAAAATCAAAATTTGAGTAGAAGAGTTTCTCTGTTAACAAAAGAGTGGCTTTTAGGTTGGTATGGGATATGCCATGTCATTCATTCATTCATTCATTCATTCATTCACTCAGTCCCTCAGTCAGTCAGTTAGCTAGTCAGTCACTCTTTTCTTCCACAAGTATTTACGGAATGCCACCATGTCCCTGGCACTGTATTAGAAACTGGGAATACAGAAGTTAACAGTGATAATTGGCAAGACCCCTGGAACCTTCCAAAGAAAAATAAAACAGACCACTTCTTATTAGTAAACATAGAAGTCAGATAAAAACTCAAATAAAAATTTTATGTTCTGCTTCAGAATGGTAATACTGTATTAGAATTTGAAGAAATTTGAAATTAGCCAGCTCTTGGTTTTAAATTCCCAATTTCTTCACAATGGGACCACTCAGAGTCCATTTTCTTACCTGACATTTGTTCAGATATCTGACTCTGTTTCCTCATCTGGAAAATGGGAACAGCAATATCTTCCTCATGGGTCTGTTGCAATTGACTGAGTTATATGTGCAAAGTTGCTAGCCCAAGGCATGGCTCATAGTTGGTGCTCTATGTTTCGTTTCTAACTTGCATTTTTAAATAGATTTTGGAAAGTGACTTTTCAGACATAAAATGATAGGTTCATAGAATGCCAGATCAGGAAGGGTCTAAGAATTAGTCAGCTTTACATTCATGCTCCTTATTTTATAGACAATCAAATTTAATCCCAGAGAGAATTAGTAACGAGCTCAAAGTCTTGCACTTCGCAGTGGTTTCTAAAACATTCTGATTGGACACCTATTGATAAAAAATATTGAGCATTCACTCTCAAATAGGTATAATATTACAATATTAATATACTGGGTACATTATAAAATACATAAAATAGAAATAAAAAATGAGGATGGTAAACTGAAGAATATTTGTTGTTTCATTAGTTGTGATGGCTTCATACTGTGCTTAAGGCATCTAACCTAGTCTCTTAGGCCACATTATATACTTAGGTCAAGTTCATTATTATATACTTAGGTCAAGTTCATTATTATTTCCTTTCTTTCCAGAATGCCCTGCATTCATGCCAACAGCACTCCTTGTCAACTCCATCTCCCAGTTATAGCCTCATTACCTCTTTTCATATCAATTATGGCCATGCTAGTCCATGCCAGCAGCATTTGTCGCTCAAACATCTGCCACAGTCTTCTAACTAGCCACTCTGCTTATATTCTCACCCTTTCTCCCTGTCTTAGTCCATTTTGCCTGCTTTAACACAAATACCGTGGACAGAGTGGCTGATAAACCAGGGAAATTTATTTCTCAGTGGCTGGAAAGTCCAATATCAAGGCATTGGTAGAGTCAGTATCTGGTGAGATCATACTTTTTGGTATTAACCTAAAAATAAAAAGCCAAAGTAAGAAGCAATAAGCAATTATTTTTGATCACAGAAACCCAAATTGTGTCCTGATTTCAGGGTGAAGGCAAAGAGGTTTTATGAGAAAAGGAAGGGAAATAATTAAACAAGTAGGAAAAGGGCATTTCCATTGGTGTTAACCAACCTAGTTACTATTTAGCTATGCATGGCTGGTTACTGATTCTGTCTTCAGGAGAATGTCCACTAACAATAGACCTTGTGGTCAGGATGTCTGCTTTCTTGTTAGCTTTACAATTATAAGACACTGTTGCTTTGACCCAGTTCAAAGGTTAATTTCCCTAGTTCAAACATCTCATAGGTTCAAGGGGCAAGATGTGAATCAGGTAGCAAGCAGAATCCCTGTCACTTACACTCATACAATGTAGACTTGAAATCCACCAGCTCTTCTGGAATGGCTGCTCTGGCTCTGTTTTAAAGTGGCTCCACTTATGTCAACTTTTCATAATAAATATATAGATGGTAATACAGAGAAATGATGGCACAAATACATCTCTTTGATGACACTCAGGTATACATATAATTTAAAAGAAAATAGGGTTCTGATTTTGAATACTCTTGGAATTTCATACCTGGTCCCATATTAATAACAATGCAGGAAAATTTCTTTGTATGTAGATATCACTGTGACAGAGCTTTCTTATGATTTGGGAAAGTTTTGGGCCAAATTAGAAGAGTGAAAGCATTAACCCAATTCTTTGAGGAAAAAACAACAACACCTGGAATAAAATAATTAGGAACCCTTTGCCTTCCAATGAACCGGCATGCAACTGTATCCAGTCTCCCCTATGCGTTCCCTTTGATCGCATGAAGCCTTCCCTTGGTCAAACCACTTCTGTTCCAATAGCACTAATTTGTAACTCGGCATCTTCCATCTGGGATTCAGATGATTCAGATTGGTGCGGTCTCCATTCCACGCTGGGCTGAATATCCCCAGCACCTGGCTGAACATATTGGTTTCAGCATATTTACCCAAATTGTTACTAAAACATCAGACACAGAGGGCTCCTGTCAGTCAGATAGCAAGCAGAGTCCCTGTCACACTCAGACAACGTAGACTTGAAATTCACCCACAGAAGCTCTGCATCGCCATTCATACCAACGGCAGCCCCTGGAGCCCTGGATCTGGCGTTCAAAGCATCCACGGAGAGCAGGGGAGAAATTAGGGAGGCAGGTTCGCTGGTTCCAGCCTCCCACTTTATACATATTCTGCGGATAAGTTTTGGTCTCTTCTTTTTCATCTCGTTTTAACTTCCCCAAGTCCTTTGCTTAGTGCTGTGTCCACAGCGACTGACAATCTCATTTCCTGAGGTCTTTTTAAATCCAGTCTCTTTACTTCCCTCTGTTTGGTTGAGGGATTAGAGCTTCTTAGCTTGAGCGTCAGTTTTGGAATGCAGGCTGAAGGTCAAGGGTGAAGAAACTGTTTCTGCCTCCTGCCTCCCATTTTTCCTTGGAGTATCCTCTTTGATTTACACATCTGGAAACTCACCAAAGCCTTGCTATTGTACTGTAGCTGGAAAATGGCCCAGTTTCAGTCTTACTCTTTGCAAGAAAGATTCTTTTCCTCTGTTCTTGCCTTTTGCTGTAGAATTCATTATTATAATGCCTGTTTACTTACATTTCTATCCGGTGGTAATGAGCTTTTCAGCCTTTAGGTTTTAAGGTTCCTGTCTACTGAAGGAAGGCCAAGGAAAGAGAGAAGAAGATGGGCAGGGTGGAGGATCTTGCCATGGGACTAGCTTTTCTGTGTTGATTTTGAACTCTTTTAACCCTTTGGGTGCTCCCCGTCTCCCTTAAAAAATAGGTTCCGTGAATAAACCAGCCTGTCCTACTAGCTCAGTGTCTGGTTGGTGTGTTGGGACTATGAGTAAAGTTCATTACTTGCTGTCCCTTCTAAGGTGGGGGTGGTCCTGCCATTTTCCATGGCTGAGGGGAGACCTCTCTTCTGCCTCCCTTCCCCCACAATCTGGAACAGAGTATAGCCCTCCCCCGCTCTCCACACTTCTCCATGGGCACAGCAGCCTTAGGAAATCAGATCTCATGTTTGAATATAGACACACTTTTCCAAGGAATGGGTTAAAACTGTGTTTATTTCAATAAACTGTGTTTATTAAATCATGTTTGGGGTGGTGAAAGGGTAAGGCAGTATGGAGAGTCAAAAATTCCAATAAAGCATTTAAGCAAAAAAAAAAATAGTTGAAAGAGATAGGAATGGGGTGGGTAGACTTTTGTGTACTCAAATCAGTGATGGGAGTGGAAAGAGGCTATTAAGGTACTAAGAGAGAGACAAGTTCAAACGGGCTGCAAAGGCAGATCCCGGCTGAAAGGCTTGGCCTTGGAGCCTCTTTGATGTAGCAGGCAGAACCTAGGAGGGGTACACTGTGTGTTGTGGACTGCATATGAACCCACTTTTCCCCCATCCTCTTCTGTGGTTGGGGAAGTCCACCACTAGGACATCTGATGACAGCGGGCAGAGCCTGCCAATCATGGATTCTCACTTTACCTTGCTTCCCTCCCAGCCAGTGTTCTGGCTTGTGCCTTAGACTCAGCTAATCAGATCCAAATGCCTGAGACTTTGCATGGTGAGCAACAGATACAAAGAGCAGAGACAGTGGAGAATACGTTCTGGTGGCACAGCTATGACAAGAGAGCATTGGCTGCTGGAGGACCATGGTGGCCATGGAATTATCAGGGTCCAGCGCCCACAGATCCATGGGGCAATGGTATCTTCCTTTGGGAAAAATATGATTTCAGGTGAATAAAATAAATCACAAAGTAACTAAATAATAGCAAGGAAATCAAGCATGACAACTCAGTGTGATGAGTGAAACTCTTAGTCGACATACATTATTGAAGTCCCTATTGTGTGTCATGCTTTTTTTTTTCTAGAGACTTTGATACATCAGTGACCAAAACTGTCAAAAATCCATGTGTTTTAGGCAAGATTCTCTAGAAGCAGAGCCGCAAATGGGTATTCTTGTTCAAGCGATTTATCCTGGAACTGCTCATAGGTGAAGGGAAATGAGGGAGGTGGGATGGGGAGGGGAAGGAGCTAAGCAAGAATGTGGTCTCAGCTAGAGACTAGCCTTAGTTTGATCCTATGGGGAAACTCTGAAGCACAAATAATGTAACAGAGTTAGTTCCACCTTGAAACAGGGGCCCTAGCCTTTTGTACCTCCATGTCAATCAGTCATTGAGTGAGGTCTGTCCTCCAGAAGGACATAAGGTAGAATCCCATGGTACTAAGGTTATGGTACTTGCCCATTTATAGGACATGGAACTACCAAGAGCCCACTCTGGAGGATCACTTTCATGACAAACTGATTTTTTCCTAGTCCTACTATGTTGCAGAAATCTTATATCCTCACGAGGCTCAGGATCTACTGCCCCCACTGGTATGTAACTGCTTTCTGTGACTGCTGACCTGCTCCCATGAAGAACCCCATCTGACCAGGAAGCACTCTTCTGGGTCCTTTGATGAAAGCATCCCCTTTTCTGCAGACCAGGACCTCTATATCTGCAGAGTCTGAAGCTGCAGGCAAATGAAACACAACTTTCCTAAGTGACTCATTCTACTTTCACTCCTAGTTCTCTCAGCCATGCATCCCACCTATTAGACACATGTTAACATATAGCGGACATTGGTTTAAAGTATATGCCACACCATAAAGGATATCACCCCTATCTTCAAAGGGCATCGTCTTCAATCTCTCCTTCAGCTATACTCTCAAAAAGTTGCCCCATCACTCTATAAGGCTGACAACTTCTGGATAGTTTGCTATATTTTAGGACTAATGCATTCCACAGTTATGTGCTCATTACCATCTTCAAGATGTCCAGATGGTCAAACTGCTTTTGGAGTGTATAATGACAGAGAATGGGGAAATTAACATAGCCCTGCAGCAACACTATGAGTGTGTACTATTATTTGTCCCATGAGATTACAAACTGTTTCTGATCTTCTCTTATGGGTATTGAAAAGCACACATTCATTAGATCAATGGCCACATACACTCTACTCAGACCATTTAATCTACTCTAGTAAAGACACTACATCTGGCACAGCAGCTACAAATAAGACTGTGCTTGGTCAAGTTTGTGACAGTCCACAAACATCTATCATGAGCCATCTGGTTTTTGTACTAGTGAAGTAAATGGGATATGACAGTCCATTAAGAATTTGAGGGTGACACTAATACCTGCCATATACGCAGGGATGAGATGTTGTTTTTGATTCACTTTCTTAAAAGGATGAGCAATTTCAGGGTCTTTCATTTGGCCCTTTCTTACTACCAGAGCTTTTACTAGCACTTTATAGGTTAATGTGAAAGCTCTACCAAACTGCAAAGTATGGCAATTTTGGTTATACTTTCAGGAATCAGGGAAATAGCAATGTGAGTCTGGGGGTCCAATGAAAGTGGACCAGGACTCCATATATGACTTCACCCCCATAGTCTGTATTCCAATAGAGGCATCAGTGGCATTTTGGGGTCCTGAGTTTAGTGTATACACATACCCTGTATTCTACAGCCCTTTAGAGACCCAGTTATTTGTCCCCTTAGAGAATTATACAATTATCTAAGTAAATAACCATCATTCTTTTGTTGTTGTTGCTCTTGCTTGCTTGTTTTGGGGAAGGACCGGGAAAGCACTACTGTTACACTTATTGTGCTATTGCAAGATTTTATTTTTCATGGAGATCTTGTCTTTCACTCAGTGGTCTCTGCCTCTGGGAATTCCTCTGGTCTGTACACTGGACAATCATAACTTTCCACTGGGACACCTGCCCTGAGCCTTCTGATCAGCCATTCTCAGAACTTTTTTGATTATGTATATTAAGCATTAGACTTGCTGGTTGTCCATCTATACTGTATTGTCCCTAGGAATACCATGTTTTATGAGAAATTCTAAGATCGCTATTGGTCATGAGCCCCTGACTGCCATTGCAATCTTGGTGTCCATTATAGCAAATAGGTTCATTCTGTTTCTGATTGTTAAGTGCAATCTTTTGGCCTCTTCTATTTCAGGCTCTTGACATCCTCACTGCTACCTGGGAACCAAATTCTGAAGCAGTATCTATCATCAGTCCTGACCTACAGAGGAAAATTACTCCTCAGTCTTTCACCGCCTGTGGCTCTTTCACTGGAAAACAAACTGTCCTCTGAGCCATCCCAAGGAACATGTTTGGTTGGCATATTTTCTGGTATATTATATCTCATATAATAGACATATTCTAGCACCCCCACTTCTCCAAGGTTTACAACTCCTTCCTCCATGCTTTTCTGTGTTGTTTTCTGGCACCTTCCTTCATATAAGGGGCCAGTCCTTTTCTCAAGCTCCAAGAGTTACTCCAGCAACATGTGGGAACCATCATGTGGGACTTTTGCCAGCATATTAAATGTTGTGTGACTGAGAAGAGTCCCATATAACAAACTCAATTTTCCAACTTTATAGTCCTCCAACTTGGTCCAGCAGGTTCAAAGTTCACTCCCTGACAGTACCCGTTAGCTTGGTCCTAGAGTTCCTTCGGTATACAATCTCTTTCTTTGCTTAGCAGGATTGATACTTTTCTTTTCATGGCCAGGTGAGATTTAACTCTAATTATGGATCTAGTGGCCAGCAGGAAAGGTGAAAAGAGATTCTGATAAGGGCAAGTATTATATAGTAAGGTGCCTGCTTCATTTTAGACCTCTGCATAAGTTTGCAAGCAAGGGGGGATCTCTAGCTTTTAAAAAGAGAAGGGGGGCTACTTCTGCAGACCCAGAAGCTTCAGGGGAGCCTGGGAGTCAATGTCCCATGTAATTCAGGTATCTCAAGTCTCTGGGTGCCACCATTTTTTAATACAATCACTTTTTCCTTGGGTACTTGCCTAGGTTGATCATTCAGACTTTTCTAAAGTTCTATCATTCTTAAAATTAAGTCTTGTGCCTTATTTTAAGCAACGTCTGCCCTGTAGCTATAAAGTCCTTAAATACAGTCAAGTATGACCTATGGCTCTCACACTTCGCTTTATATTGTTGATTAATAGATCTGACTCAATTGTATTCCCTTTTTAATAAATCAGTGTTGCTTAGAAACAACCACCTGATTCCACAGTTCTTATAATTGCTATTTCTTCTACATTTCTGGAACGCCAAAGACATTGTACCAGGTAGTGCACTTCTTTCCCACTGTTCATCACAGGTAAGAGTCTTAGCCATCACAATGTTTGAATATGTCAGGAATGACCTATCCTTCACCTAATTCCAGTAATGGGGTCCTCATTACCACTCAGCCAGCAAAAGACCCAATTTGAGAATTCTATCCTAAGAGCTTCCTAAGACCACCCACTTCCGATACCAATGGTCTTAGGCTTAGTTTCTAGAAGCAGAGCCTTCCCTAGAAACAGAACACCCCACCAAGTGACAGGTATTCTTACTCCAGTGACTTGTTGTGGAAAGACTTTTCAGAGAAGATGTGAGGGAAGCAGGATAGGGAAGGTGAAAAGCTAAGCAGACGACTAGCTTCAGTTTGACAACTAGCTTCAGTTTGATCTCATAGCAAAGCTTTGGAAAAAATTTTGCACCCTAGAGTTATCCTCACATCAAGGCAATGGGCCAGCTTTTTGATACCTCATACCAATTAGACTTTGGCTATGGTCTTCTTCCCGAGGGAAAGGGCTGGTTTTTGTTGGCTGAGGAAAATTCTATGAAGGACTCAGCATGGATGTGACAGATTAAGTGGGGAGTAGATGGAAGGGAAGCAAGGTCAACAGAGTTTTTCTAAAAGGTAGATGAGCCCTGGCTGGTTTGGCTCAGTGGATAGAGCGTCAGCCTGCGGACTGAAGGGTCTCAGGTTAGATTCCAGTTAAGGGCATGTACCTTGGTTGCGGGCACGTCCCCAGTAGGGAGTGTGCAGGAGGCAGCTGATTGATGTTTCTCTCTCATCGATGTTTCTAACTCTCTCTCTCTCTCTCTCCCTCTCTCTTCCTCTCTGTAAAAAAAATCAATAAAATATTTTTAAAAAATAAAAAATAAAAGGTAGATGAAACAACAATGTGTTTGTTGTTTAATGACCAAGTAGAAAGTGAAAATGTAAACATAAGTGAGAGAGCATTGCTGTAGCTGAGTAGATAAGTGGGAACACGATCCAATTTAAAAATGAAGGAGTTTGTCTAAGTTAGAACTATGGTGTCTCACCCACAATAACAACAGAGAAGAAATGTCTGCAGAGGTTACAGTGAAGTGTGTTCTGCTCCAGGTGAGTGTCCCACGAGGTTACATAGCAGATGTATCGACCCTGAGTGGTGCTGGTCAGAATGGGAAGAAGTCTTTCGGACAGAAGCCACATTTGATCTGAATCTTAGAGAGCGGTAAGAGGCATTGTTTAGAATTCAGGGGTGGGGAACTGTTTTTCTGCCAAAAGCCATTTGGATATTTATAAGATCATTCACTTAATATAATTCACTTAATATAAATTCATGTTGCTATGGAAAAAGCTCCTAGATTTGTTGAATTTCGAGTCCTGCGTGTGGTTGCCTTGGCAGGGCCAACAAATGATTTCATGGACCTATATGGCTCACAGGCCAGATGTTCCCCACCTCTGGTTTAGATAGACAAGAGATCACAGGAAAGTTTACATGTTTGCAGTTCTCTCTTCTGAGGAATTTGTGTTACTTTCCAAATTAAAGCAGCTCCTCTGGAAAATATTCCACAACATTCTCCTGAATCAAGAGAAACAAGAAATTGCTATCTATTCCAGACCTATTATGTGCTGGAATAGCAAGTCAAACTCACACCATTGGGCACAGAGAGCTGAATTTCCTACTGGAAATCACAAGAAACAACATAGTGCTTCATGACATGAGATTTTATCAAGCTGCCTGCGCAGGAACAAAAGTTCTTTATAAGTCTATTTATTCAAATACACAATACACCATATCTTTCCAATACACCCCACATTTATCCAGATGGACATTGTGTACTAGTGTTCCATATCTTTACTTTGTTTGGCTGATTGTGTCTCCATTACTCTGCCTTCTAATAGTCAGTGTATGCCATATTAGTGACCAACCCACTATCGCACCATATTTATATATTCTTGTACTTTGTGCTACTCTACCTAGTCACACATGACATGCACATACTCAAAGTAATTGGTATGAAAATGTTTTGTTGATAATGATGATGGTGAGGCTGAGGGTAATCATGTGTGTTCTCAGTGCCTAAAATGGTAGTCAGCACATGGTAGCACTTTAATTTGTTGTTTGGATGGATGGATGGAAGATGAATTGACAGGTAACATAAAAGTAGATTCCTCAGATACAGTAGGTCCTGGAATAATGTCGTTTCATTTAACATCATTTCAATATAATGCTGAGATGCTGTAGGAACTTAACTGGTTTGCATCAGTTAGCCTATGGTCAAATTGGTTTTATTATATGCTATTTTGCTTAAAGTCATAGAATCTGTCAATGTTAATTGAGGACTTACTGTACTTTTACCCCTCAGATATGCTTTTATAAATGTAGAAAAACAAAAATTCAGTTATTCAGCTTTTAGCAAAGTTGTCTTTCTTTATAGGTTATTATGTTGCCAAGGGCTGAGTTCACTCTTTCCTGTTAGCAGAGGAATTGTGATGCTGTGAAAAGAACATGGATTTAGAATTTGAAGACTGACTCATCTTAAAATAGAATCCAGTTATCCCCTAGCACTGTTATCTTGGGCCAGTCACTTAACCTCTCTCAGTCCTTCTCCACATCTACAAAAAGCATAATGATAACACACTCTATTGTATGCGATGCTGGCAAGGATTACATGAGATAATGCATTAGAAAGTGATTTGTGTGCTAAAAGCAACACGGAAATTTGAGCTGCTATTCTTCTCTTGGACGCAGGGAATACTAGCTATCCTTTGTGAATTCATGGGAGCTTAGCTTCTTAGATATCTTATCTTTTCATTTCTTCCTAGAAAACATAAAGATACGTAAATGCTGCTAAGCCATAGGAGAGTAAGTAGAATAATGACAACCTTCATCTCTGTGGAGCTGAACAGCTTACACAGTGCATTCCCACGTGCTCTCTCATTCAGTCCTCATGACAGGTCCAGGCACTGATGTTCAAGTGTCCTCATCATTGCAGTGAAGCTGTGCCCCTGACAGAATTCACATGGAACAGAGTGGTCCCTGTCGCTAAATTCCTGTGCAGAAAGGGGAACACAGGATGGGATCCAAGCTGCCAGGGCTGCAGATCTGCTTTCTGGTCATTGGTGGCACCAACTATGATGGTTAATTTGATGTGTCAACTGGACTGAGACATGAGCGTCCAGACATTTAGTTGAACATTATTCTGGGTATGTCCATGAAGGTGTTTCTAGGAGAGCTTAACATTTGAATTGGTAGACTAAGTAAAGCAAGTTGCCCTCCCTAATGTGAGCGGCCCTCAGCCAATGGATTGAAGACCTGGGTAGAATCAAATCTGAGAAATAGGAGTTAAAACTTCACTCACCTGACTGCTTTGAGATAAGACATTGGCTCTTCTTGGGTCTCTAGCTTGCTGGCTTTTGGACTGGAACTTTCACCACTGCTTTTCTGGTTCTCAGGCCTCTAGATTTTTTTAAGTCAGCCATTTCTCCAAGATCTGGTTCTTTCTATTGAAGGAAAATGGTATTAAATACCAAAATCTGAGTGGTAAGTATGCTAGTTGCTATTGCAGTATTGTTACTTTTAGACCTTTCCTGCTGACAGAGCAAGGGAATATATGTGTGTATATTAATTCATGTATATATAGACATCTATATACAGGGTGTCCCAAAAAATGTATACATAGTTTGAATAATTATTAATTCCAATGGGTTAAATCTGAAAAGAAAAAAAATCAATTGAGCTATCAGTTATTAAAGTGTGTATACATTTGTTTGGGACACCCTATATATTTCAATATGTTACTATTGTATCTATATTAAGCCAAACATGAGTTCCCACTTATGTCTCCAACTCTAATGCATTATTGTAAGAATCATTTTAACCTTTCCCAGGCTTGTCTGCAACCTTCCACTCCAACAGAGTGACAACCACCATTTGCCATCCATTTACTTCATTATTGAACTCCAGTATATGTGTAGCAATAGCAGAATTGCTAACTTGTACACTTGGGGGAAAAAAAAAACTTTATCAACTAGAGTACAGTCATAGCTGAATGGGGAGCATGGGTGAATGATTGCCCATAGAGGAGTCCCACTCTGGCAAGATATGGTGGGCCCCATCTCAACAGCCATTGCTCTCAGTGGCTGGGCCTGTCTGTGGGGTCCGTGGCCTGAGGCTTAGAGCTGAAGCAGACCCTGAAGGCATCTCCAGCCGGAGACTGTCAGTTGCCTGCACTTCCCATGGCAGGTTCTTTCTTCAAAGGGAGAGTGTGTCTCTATGGTTGACACAAAGGGCAAAGTGCCCAAATCAGTCAAGACACTCTTGATGAAGTTGTGGCTCCTGGTTGGGTGCTTATTCTTCTAGATATACAGCCATTATAATAAAGCTATAGCAAGTAAGATATCGTGATTTTAAAACAGGGATAGTTAGGCTGATCAATGGGGAAAAAAACAACAACTCAAGGAGTCCAGCATCAGATCTATACATATTTGGAAACCTGTTAAATGACTGAGCTAGCTTTGCAGATCAGTGGAGAAAGAATGAAAAAGAATTGAAAAAGTTGTCCATAACAATGTTCCTTATGTTCCCCTTTTACTATCAATGGGGATATTTCTGTGTCTGGAATTAAAATATTATAAAATTATATTAATTATAAAATTAATTTAAAGACATTATATCACTATTATATTAATATTTTTTTTAAAGGGAAGGGAAATACAGGAGTATCTAAGGCTCAATTACTACTGTGAAGGGGTAAAAGAGGAAGATAAGGTGAGCAAGAAGCAGCCAAAAACTCTTGCGGATTGTGACCAGATTGTGACCTTTCTTCTTGTTGGGGTCTTCACCCCTGAACCTCTGACATCTGGGATTTGGGAGTCAGGAAGGTAGCAGTATTCTTGTTCTGCAAGGTCTTCCTGTTTTGACACTAGACCACTTCTGGCAGCTGGGCACACAGGCAAAGTCACAGTTAGGGAGAGGATCTGGCAGGAAGGAGCAGATCATCCCTTCCTGTCCCAGTTGGGGACGCTAAGCACTTACCAGG
>NW_005871415.1:775586-777744 GCF_000147115.1 Myotis lucifugus
CCAGCTGCCACCAGCTTGAGCCTGGACTTCATTACCCAGCTGGCCTTGTATAGAGCCTGCTCAGGACCTTGGCTGCCAGCACGCACCCTGGCTTTCCAAGTAAGCTGACCTCTTCACTCACCAAGGTCCCAGGTCCATCCTCGGCAGGGTCTTGCACCCAATTCCTTTTGCTTCCAGAATTCCTTTTGTTGTTGTCCCTTGCTCACCGTTAATGGATATACAGTTTTGGAGCCGGTGACTTTCTACTGTTTCTGTTCCTTGAATTTGAAAACTGATATCTGAGTAAGGCACCTTGTTTCACATTGACCCTGATGTAGTCTTACTCCATCTCTTCCTTCATTTGGGAGCTCCACCTAGGACAGTGATGGCGAACCTATGACACGTGTGTCAGAGGTGACATGCAAATTCATTTTTTGGTTGATTTTTCTTTGTTAAATGTTATTTAAATATATAAAATAAATATCAAAAATATAAGTCTTTGTTTTACTATGGTTGCAAATATCAAAAAATTTCTTTATGTGACACGGCATCAGAGTTAAGTTAGGGTTTGTCAAAATGCTGACACGCCGGGCTCAAAAGGTTCGCCATCACTGACCTAAGAACTGAAGGTGGGTACAACTTACTGCAGGGCCCTGAAGGGACCCTCCTTTCTGGCTTTGAAGGACTGAGGAAGCAAGCATTGGTAAGAGATCCACATTGTGTAGCATTTTTCTCATGATGCCTGAAATGTGGACTGTGAGGACAGCTGAGGGCTTCTATGGAAACTGAGCAAAGAAAATTGACACAAGACATCCTTGGTGCAAAGGGAGAGAGGGCTAGAATATTTTCTCCAGTGTTCTCCTGAATGATCTTCATAGAAATCATTCCTTCCAAGATGCCATGCAGGTAGAGTACTAAGCATTGAAGGGCCAGTCCTCCGCTTGGAAAGTCAGAAAGCACAGTTATATTTTAAAGGCCCTGAGAAATGTTGCAATAAAGATTGTTTAATCCTGTGCTTGCCAAACAAAAAGGACCATGGGAACACTTCTTTTTGTTTTCTTCCCTCCCTGTATCCCTCCTTCCCTCTTTCCCTCTCTCCATCCCGCCTCCTCTCTTCCTTTTTTATTTCTCCTAAAATCCCAATGGACTATACTTTTTAAGCATATACGTTGGGTAATGTGTCTTTATCAACATGGCTCAAGCACAATAGCGAGTGAGAGGTGGGTCTCACACCATTGCACAATGACCAGCGACGGACCTTGAACCCCTGGTTGAAGAGGCACATATCAACAGACTGCCTGACATCATTGAAAAGATGATGTTTCCGCGCCTCCCTTTCCTCCCTCCTCCCCACTGGGCTCTCTCTCTCTCTCTCTCTCTCTCATCCTTGGCTGCATTTGAACCTCAGGCCCTTCAATCCCTAGGCCAATGCTCTATCCACTGAGCCAAACCAATCTGCACTCTTCTCCTCTCTTTTTTTTTAGGGCCTAAAGTAGAGGGTTTCAATCACCTTTTTTTTCTGGTAGATTCACCTAATACCACTTGTTGAGGTTAAATCACTCACATTTGCCTCTTGTTGATCACTGAGAGAAAATTGGGGAGAAGAGACAGGGAATAAGGTTATGTGTGCCTGCCTAGCTCCTGATAAGCCTTCTCAAACTCTGAAAGAATAACAGGATAACTCCTTGTGGACTAAAAGGCATCTCTGTTCAGCCTCGGTCTTAAAGAATGGTCTGAGAAGGAATGGACAAGAAAGATTTGGACAGAGCAGTCAGGTGGTGATAGGTAAGAGAGATCATGGTGAACTGAAGTGGTGGTAGCAATAAGATATAAGGAGTATTGGACATTGGACAGGTGTGGAAAGTATTTCCAAGGTAGAATTGATAGGTATTGCTGATGGGTTGAATGATCTTTTACCCTTTCTGCATCCACCCCCTTGGGCATTTAACTTTGAAGTGTCCTCTGCCTCTGTCTCCTGACTTTACCATGTGCCTGGCTTTGAGTAATATAATGAAGCAGAAGTGCAAGTATGGTGCTTCTAAGTCTACAACTCGAGAGGCCTTGCTCTTTCCTGTGCTTCTGTCAGTTCAGGAGGACATTCCTGAGGTAGCCTACTGGCATGGAACAGATACGTGGCAGAGACTTGAAGTGCCCAGTCAGCCCAGTTGAGACTCGTCTA
>NW_005871415.1:778865-781286 GCF_000147115.1 Myotis lucifugus
GGATGTCCTTCCTGATGAAGCTGGGGCCAGAGGGAAGCCAGCCTGGGTCCCGGGTGCCTGCTGGGGGCTGGAAGAGGGAAGCCTGGGTCCCGGGTGCTGGAGGGAAGCCAGTATCTGTAGCTGGGGGAAGGAAGGCTTACTCTTGCACAGATTTTCACGCATCAGGCCTCTAGTGAGCTAATAATAGTCTAACACAAATTGGTAGCAACAAGAAGGGAAATTAAAATATAAATCTGAAAGCAAAAAAAAAAAAAAGAAAGCAAAAAAAATCTGAAAGCTATTTTATTATAATAATAAGTTACAAATATACAGTCAGAAATCTCCAGTATTAAAATGTAAGTGGTTACAGGTAAATCATTTTCCACAATTTTGTTATTCAAGTATGCTAACAAAAAACATGCAAAATTCCTTTCCTTCTGCCTTTATTTGAATATACATCAGGATGAATTGGAGATTATAAAATATTTACTTGCCATCTTGAATATATGGGAAAAATCTTTATAATTTAGACATTTAATTATCTTGGAATGCCATTGACCAGAGTTTGGAATCTCGATTTAGTTTTCTATATTTTTTATTTCTTAGCTAATTATTGGAGATAAACTATTTCACTTATGTCATATTTTGTCTCTCTGAGAAGAGAGGGACACTTTGTCATTTCCATAGGGCAGTTGTTATGTGGTTAACCAGGCCCTGTAAAGTGGTAGGCTGAATATACTGAGCAAGACCTACTAGATTTTGTATATGCTTTTGATATCTATGTATCCGATGACTACTCCTAAATCTGGAAAGAGTTCAACTCATGATTTTTTTTTAAAGTTCCTTTTTTAGACTTTTACTGCAGTTGAGTTCAAAAACAAAGAAGTTAATTTTAAAAGCTCATTTTATTGAGTTAACAGTGAATTAAAAAACCAATGAAATTAATTTTAGAGTCATTTAATTTAGTTCAGAAAAGAGTGAAACTCTTTTATTAATTTAATTATTTTGGAATTCACTGTTTTAAAGTCCAATAAATGTTATGCATTTTACTTCCCATTTAAAAAAATAAAAGCATGTGGGAAGGTCACCCAGACAGATGTTCCACATTATTAGTTGAGTTGGATGAACTCATTACCCCTAATGAGAATGAATTTATGTCTTTTTGACATAAATTTACCAGTAAAAATGTAGATCTAAGTAATAGAATGGTCCCTTTGCACATTGTTCTACAATCTTTCAACATGTTTCCATGATAAATGACTTTACTTAATTGGCACCTTCTGTCATTCTGGTGACATTTTGCCTACTGATCATATAACTAGCTCTTGATTATCGATGCTTTACAACTGAATCACAAGGTAGACATTCCAAAACATTGCATGGCATTTAAATCATTTATATGTAATTTTCTAGCATATTCATTTCTTCTGCAAATGTTAGGAGCCTACTGAGGTCATAGTTTTGTGTTCTGTCAGAAAAACAGAGGATGGAACAAAACTAATTTCACTTCCTTAACAGAAATTTTGAGACGTGTGTGCCTTCTGCATGCAAAGTCGTGCTTCCCCCCACTCCTTGGGCATTTATACAGCAAGCATTATTATCTTCGTTCTGCAAATGTGGAATCTGAGACTTAGAAAGACTAAACTCTCCCGGCATCATTTGTCTGTGAAGTTAAATTTGAGGAAAAATATAAGATGCTTGATATAGGCTCCACATTTAAATAAGGAGATTTTATATTGCTTGAATCAGCAGACTTTATAAATCATGGTGCTGCCCAAATGGTGACTTTAAATAAGCAAGGGATGCCCAAACCTCCTGCCAACCAATGTATGAATCCTTGACAGCTCCCCATCTCCGCAGTGCCGTAATTTAAGAATTTTATGATTCTGGCCAAATATTCTATGTGGCTAAATTTAGTCTTCTTTTGGCAGTCTGGAGCAGTGGCTGTCTATCTTTCTAGAGAAAATAGCACTTGAACTTTGTCTTTAATTGAAGTAGTGCACAGATGCTTATATAATACTAGAGGCCTGGTGCATGAAATTCATGCATGGGGTGTGTGTGGGGGGGCCCCCTCAGCCCAGCCTGCAACTTCTCCAATCTGGGATCCCCCTGGGGATTGGGCCTGAACCAGCAGTCGGACATCCTTCCTACAATTTGGGACTGCTGACTCCTAACTGCTCACCTGCCTGCCTGCCTGATCGCCCCTAACTGCCTTCTGCTGGCCTGGTCACCCCCAACTGCCCCCCCCACCCCCCGCTAGCCTGGTCACCCCACACAGCCTGCTGCTCGGTCGTTTGGTTGCCCCTCACTAACCCCCCTGCCGACCTGGTCGCCCCATGCAGCCTGTTCAGTCGTCCATTCGGTTGCAATGGTCATGTAAGCTTTTATATATATAGACTAGAGGCCCGGGCACAAAAATTTGGCACTGGGGGGGGGGGGGGA
>NW_005871415.1:781386-783761 GCF_000147115.1 Myotis lucifugus
GAACAGACATGTGGCAGAGACTTGAAGTGCCCAGTCAGCCCAGTTGAGACTCGTCTAGATCAGTGGTCGGCAAACTCATTAGTCAACAGAGCCAAATATCAACAGTACTATTGAAATTTCTTTTGAGAGCCAAATTTTTAAACTTAAATTATATAGGTAGGTACATTGTTATTAACTTATTTAGGGTACTCCTAAGGCTTAGGAAGAGCCACACTCAAGGAGCCAAAGAGCCACACGTGGCTGGCGAGACGCGGTTTGCCAACCACGGGTTAGGCCATCTTTAAAGCACATTTCTTACTAAAGTAGGAGAAAACAGATAAAGAAGTGTTCAAAATTTACAAAAACATTCCGAATTCTAATTCATATAAGTAAAGTATAAGAAATAGTACAACGTAGTAAAGGGGTATATAGAAAAGCAATACATAGGGTTTAAAGCCAAACATGTTTGAATTAAATGGACAATCGGTACAGTTCTCTCTTGGTCAATCAATGGCATGACAGAATGTACTGTAAAATAGGCATGGTTGACTTGTGCCGGGTATTGTCACCCCATTACTTACCAGGAATATGATTTGACCTGTGACCTAATCACTTTCTGTGGCCTCACTAATTTGATGGTTTCTTTAAAATGTAGGGATGTGAATCTGGTGATGTTTTGTTCAACCTACTATGATCCTATAATCTTGTTTCCTGGATTATGATCCTATAATCTTGTGAAGGCTTAGTTAGGGAACATAATTAATACAGGAGGCCAGAGCTACATTGAATGGCAAATCTATATAGAACAATAAAAAAATCCATATTCACTGACATAAAATTGGAGATGTCGGACACAGGGGGACTTTGAGCTGAGAAGGGAGGCAAGTATAGGCAGGAGAATGACCATAAGAAAGGTTTGCAAGCACTTGGAAGTGTGAGAACTCGGAGGAAGTAAACCAGATTAGAGATGAAGTGAAACAAAGGAGTTTAGATTTGATGATGTAATCAGAGAGACGTTTCTTAAATAAAAGAGTAACAGAATGAAAGCCATGTTTAAGAAATAGTAGTGGAATAGTGGTGAAGATTTGTTCTTTCTATGAATATTTATTGAATGCACATTATATGCAAGCACTGAAAATTTATATGTGAACATGTAGTCACACTTGTGCCACCATCCTAAGGCCCAGAGTATAGCAGTGGTAAGAGTCAGATGCAATAAATGCCATGTTTTGGGATGACACCTACCCCAATCTTAGAGATAGGGTCAGAGAAGACTTCAAGAAAATAGTGGCCTTTGTTTTCAAACTGGAAAGTTGAAATTAACCAGAAAAGGTAGATGATAGAGTGGTGGTGGTGGTGGTGATGGTGGTGTGTGTGTGTATGGGGCGGAAGGGGGGAGGAGGGGATCTAGAGAGAAGGACCAGTGTCTGCTATAGTTCCAAAGAGAAAGGGAGATGAGACAGGGACACAAAACAGTATGCTATTTATAATTTATCTATAATAATAAAAGGGCCAATATGCTAAATTAAGACCAGACACTTTCAGGATGTCCCTTCCCTGATGAAGCTGGGGGCCAGAAGGAAAGCCAGCCTGGGTCCCTGGGTGCCTGCTGGGGGCTGGAAAAGGGAAGCGTGGGTCCCGGGTGCCCAGAGGGAAGCTGGTGTCTGTAGCTGGGGGGAAGGAAGGCCTACTCTTGCACGGATTTTCATGCATCAGGCCTCTAGTGAGCTAATAATAGTCTAACAAATTGGTAGCAACAAGAAGGGAAACTAAAATATAAATCTGAAAGCTATTTTATTATAATAATAAGTTACAAATATACATTCAGAAATCTCCAGTATTAAAATGTAAGTGGTTACAGGTAAATCATTTTCCACAATTTTGTTATTCAAGTATGCTAACGAAAAACATGCAAAATTCCTTTCCTTCTGCCTTTATTTGAATATACACATCAGGATGAATTGGAGATTATAAAATATTTACTTGCCATCCTGAATATATAGGAAAAATCTGTATAATTTAGACCATTTTAATTATCTTGGAATGCCATTGACCAGAGTTTGGGAATCTCGATTTAGTTTGTCTACATTTTTTTTTTATTTCTTTAGCTAATTTATTGGAGATAAACTATTGCACTTATGTCATATTTTTGTCTCCTCTGAGAAGAGAGGAACACTTTGTCCATTCCCATAAGTGCAGGTTGGTTTGGTGGTTAACCAGGCCCTGGAAAGTGGGAAAGGCTGCATATGCCTGAGCAAACCCTACTAGATTTTGTTATTTGCTTTCTGTAATCTGAGGAACCCTGAGACTACCCCCTAAAACTGGGAAGAGATGCCAACTCAAGAATTTTTTTTTTAAAAGTCGGTTTTGCGAAAAATTTTTACTCGCAGTTGGGA
>NW_005871415.1:783861-795474 GCF_000147115.1 Myotis lucifugus
AGGGTGGGGGTCCCCACTGGGGTGCCTGGCCAGTCTGGCTGAGGGGCTGAGGGCCGTTTTCAGGCTGGCGGGTGACTGAAGCTCCCAACTGCTCCTTTTTTTTTTCTTTTTTTTTTGGGGGGGCCAGCTTTAGCTCTGAGGCGTCGGCTGCTGAAAGCAGGTTTCTGGCCTTTGTTTACCTTCTGTATTTGATACAATGTTGCGGTCCGGCTGGCTGAAGCCTGGCTGACTAAAGCAGGTTTCTGGGGTTTTGTTTAGCTTCTATATTTGCAACATAGTTGCTTAGAGTTGCAGCTGAGAGGCCGGCAAGTCAGGCGGGGAACGTTGGAGTCCACAGTCACTGGAGCAAGCAAGCCTCCCTGTTCGAGTCGGCCGCCATCTTGGTTGGCAGTTAATTTGCATATCTCACTGATTAGCCAATGGGAAGGGTAGCGGCCGTACGGCTGATTACCATGTTTCTCTTTTGTTAGATAGGATATCAACAGCTCTAGGAGAGTCCTCTCAGCCCCTTCTCTCCAGCCTCTCCTTTCCCTTGGCTGTGGTGGCTCTATTATGTCAATTTAAAGGAGAGTAGGGCCATTAATCTGAATGTAAAAGGGGGCTAGGCACCTGACCTTAATCTATAATTAAATAGCAAAGTTTTATTAGATGTAGGTTATTTCACCTTCTATTAGGTATAGCTTATTATTATTATAGATCATTATAAGTTATATTATATGTAATTATCATATATAATACATATTAGATTCTAAGACATAGATCATTGCAGGCTTTTATTAAATACTAGAGGCCTGGTGCATGAAATTCGTGCACGGGAGGGGTCCCTCAGCCCGGCCTGCACCATCTCCAATACGGGACCCCTCTCACAATCTGGAACTGCTGGCTCCTAACAACTCACCTGCTTACCTGCCTGATCGCCCCTAACCACTCTGCCTGCCTGCCTGATGCCCCTAACTGCTTCCCTGCCTGCCTGATCACCCCTAACCACCTCTGCCTGATCATCCCTAACCTCTCTGCCTGCCTGCCTGATCACCTCTAAGCACCTCTGTCTGCCGGCCTGATCACCCCAACTGCTGCCCTGCCATCTGGATTCCCCCTAACTGCTCCCCTGCCTGCCTGATCACCCCTAACTGCCTCTGCCTGCCAGCCTGATCACCCCTAATTGCCCTCCCCTACCAGCCTGGTCACTCCTAACTGCCCTCCCCTGGCGGCCTGATCGCCTGTAACAGCTTCTGCCTTGGCCCCCAACACAGTGGCTTTGTCCAGAAGGATGTCTGGATGGATGTCCGAAAGATATCTAGTCTAATTAGCATATTACCCTTTTTTAGTATAGATAACATATATGCCCCTAAAAAGTTACATTTTTTTTACGTACTTTAAATTATACAGTACATATTCAACCTCTTTTACCCGTTTTTTGTTTTTTTTTTCCTAAATATATCGATTTTTTTTAATGGAAAGGAAGGGAGAGGGATAGAGAGTTAGGAACATCCATGAGAGAGAAACATCGATCAGCTGCCTCCTGCACTCCCCCAACTGGGGATGTGCCTGCAACCAAGGTACATGCCCTTGACCAGAATCGATCCTGGAACCCTTCAGTCTGCAGGCTGATGATCTATCCACTGAGCCAAACCAGTTAGGGGTCCCCCACTTTTTTTTTTATTCACGTTTGTAGATATGGCATTAGTTCATTTTTCCATTGATTTTTAGAGAGAGTGAAAGGGAGAGGGATAGAGAGAAACATCAATGTAAGAAACATCCCTGCAGTTGCCTTCCTTAGGAGCCCCGACCAGGGATCCAACTTGAAACCCAGGTATGTGCCCTTACCTAGAATCGAACCTGCAACCTTTCCATGCACAGGACCACGCTCATGCTCAACCAACCTATCTACTTCAGCCCGGCCATTATACGATTTCTGGAATTTTATTTCAGTTAATTCTTGCAAAGTCTGTGGGTTAGGTAATATTCACATTTTGCTGATGAGAAAAAAAACACACCAACTTCTTCATTTTGAGACATTATTCTTCACTCATTGCCGCGTTTTCCTGCCAGCCCTAGAAAGGCTCCTGACAGCAGTTTCACTGGGTATCCAGTCAGAAGCATTCTCCTCACCATCACCCTTTCCAAAGCCTCCTCTGCACTGGCACTGAGGCTGCTCTGGAGGGCGCCGAGGCTAGGTACTGCAGACAATGACATGATTTGGACCACTGGAGCCACCGTACCCACCTCTCCTCTCTCAGTCTTTCTCTGCTGTGCTGGAGATAGGCCAAGATTTGCAGTGCTAGCACTTCGAACACAGGAAGTTTTGCAGTTTTTCCCTCTCCAGAGCTGCTGTCACTGCCTGGAGGTTATAGGGCTGCCCTGGAAGTCCTCAGCATGATTCCCATCGGGGAAAACATGGTGGTGGACTCCACAATGGAACTGCTATTTTTAGATACTTTTAAACACCCCAGTGCTGAGGTAAGACTCCACTTCTTGATTCTGACTCTGCTTCTAGACTGTGGGACATGTACAAAAAATCCTTAGGCATGCCTCAACTTTCGCGATCAGGATCATGGGCTGCAGGCAAGGCGGCTCCTGGGTCCTGGGGGTACCGCCTTGCCTGCGGCCCGGCTTTCCGATCGCGATCACCGGCTGGGGGGCGGGCAAAGGCGGCCCCGGTTCTCCGATCCAGGGCCTGGGTTTCTGATCACCCTTCTTCTGTCCTTCCCCTTTCGCCTCCCATCATTGCACCTATATATGCAAATTAACCGCCATCTTTTTTGGCGGTTAACCGCCATCTTTCTTGGCAGTTAATTTGCATATCGCCTGGATTAGCCAATGGGAAGCGTAGCGAAGGTACGGTCAATTACCCTTTTTGTCTTTTATTAGATTAGATGAGTTATTATATAAATTATATTAGATATAGGTTGGATGTAGAATTTTATTAGACTATAGGTTTTTTATTTATTTACTAGGGGCCCCGTGCACGAATTCATGTACCTTGAAAGGAACTGTGGGCTGCAAGGCTGCAGTGGGCACAGGGGCAGGTCTCGGCCCATCCTCTGCACCCCTGCCCGGCCCCTCCCACCATGGCCCCTGGTCCCCTGTCTGCCAGCAGCCCTGTTCCCGCTGCCGCCACTGCTCCCATGTGCACGGGAGCAAAGAATTTTCAGTAACCACCAGAGGCTCACCCCAATGACAGTGACCAGCACCCCATCTTGTTCTGCTCCACCATCCCACTGTGGCCGATATTCACCATGTTCCATGCTCTGCCACCTGCTGCCAACGTCTGCCATGTTCTGTGTGTGCCCCTTGTGGTCAGTGCATGTCATAGTGACTGGTTGTTTGGTTGTTTGGTTGTCCTGCCGTTCGGTCTATTTGCATATTTGGGTTATATATATATATATATATATATATATATATATATATATATATTTTTGGAGATTATAGTTTTTTGGGGGATCCTTGTGTCTGGGCTAACTCATTAGAATACAGGCAGATTAATGTTCCCTTCACTAAGGCACCCACTTGGGGCCAATTTTGTCCCCATGCCCCTCTGCAGAATGCTCTGGTAGGCAGTTTGGACAGTGCTGGTCCAGGGGTAGAGCCTGGCACTCAGCATTTGAAGTGGAGCATCCTGGGACCTTGGCAAGCCCCTCCCTTCCCCTGGACACATTCTCTGCAGGCACAAGATGATTTGGTGACTTGCCCCCGTTGGTCCTGTCCCCCAGGGTTTTCTGAAGACTAATGGAATCAAGTCCAGAAAGCTTCCCTGTTCTTTGGGCAATAGGGAGATGGAGGAAAGAAATAAGAAAATATATTGTTAAATGAAATCCCTAGGCCTGACCACACTGGGAAAACATTCCTAAGCTTAACCATGGGCTGTGATCGACTGGTGTGCAGACTGGGGCCTGGCTGGTGGAAAATGGCTACAGTGGCTATGACTTTTTTGTGGCATTGAGCCTTTGGCTCACTTATTTAAAAAGGACTCAGAGCCTCCCCTGCTTCCCTCTGCAGCAGGAAAGATTGGAAAATGATTGACAGTTTTGCCTTTCTCTTTGCAGCTCTTATATCTTCCTCTTGCACCAAAGCCAACGGAGATCTTCTGTGGGGCAGGAAGCAGGGAGGCAGAGGAGGTGCGGTCATGTGACCGGCAGCTGAGCTCCCATCCTTGACACAGGCTTAGGCCATGATCCGACCTAAGACAGGGATTGGGGACTTACTGTAAAGAGAAAGCCTCTTCTAAATGCTCAGACTCTCTGGCTCTCACCGCAGGCTTGAAGGATTTGACTGTGAATACTTCTGGAATCCTCCCCTCCTTGTTCTTGATTAACCATTGAGATGCCAGTGAGTGTGCATTTCAGCAAGAAACAATCCCATTCATATTTTCACCTGCATATCCCACCACCTCTGCACCCACTCAGATTATCTGTTGGGGATGCCAAGCCATCCGTGTGTCCTTGGTAAACCACTCATCTGAGCATATGGGGCTGACATAAATATTTCCATTTGTGCCGTGTTGACTATCTTTATATCAGTGCTCCCTGGCAAAGAGGTAAGAGCCATAAACAAAGCGCACACAGGCTTCCCGGGAGGTGAGGTGGAGGAGCCTGTGGCTGCCTAGCAGGTCAAGGAAGCCTTCTGAGAGCATGGTTTCTGAGATGAGGGTTTTCTTCTCCAGTGGGAGCCGCAGAGAGAGCCTCACAGGTAGTGAGACAAAGTGTGCAGAGGCGCATCGGCTGGAGAGGTTTTGTAGGTAGCCAACACCATGAGTAGTTCCGGGACTGTTTTCACCCACCAGACCTTACTGACCAGTCTAAGAATTCACATGCATGTGAGGGGGGGGGGGCAATGGAGGAATGGCTGGAGGGAGGTGACGCTGGGGAGCTGAGTAGGAACCTGAGTAATGGCAGCCTTTTTGGTGCATAGGAGCCAAACCTTTCACTAAGGACACAGGTGGCCACTGAAAAATATTAAGCAGACATGGCCTTGCAGCCCTCTGGTTTTGAGACTCAAGGACCAGTCCAGCTTTCCAGGTCTTTGGTTCTAACACGTGGAAATGGTTCCACTTTCTGTTTGATGCTGGTTGCCATGCAGAAAGGGCATTTCTCTGAGGCAGCCCCATGTCCTTCATCCATTCCTTTCCCATGATGCATAGAGATCTTTAAGGAGTTAGTGTTAAGATTAGGACAACTGCTAATTGATGTGGCTGACAGACTCCTGGAACAGCATTATTCTCATGGGATCAGAAAACAAACATATAGTGCCTCAAGTGTCTATAAATACCTGCTTGCAGATAATGAAGACATGGAAAATAGTCTCCAGATAAGGATGTAGTTTCAGAAATAATTTGGAACTATTCTTGATTTACAAGAGGTGATTTTCAGCAATAACTTTCTGAGGTCTTGGAACCAAATATTAGGGGACTTCTCTGCAGGGGCTGATGCTGTTCTGGAATGCATTAGACTTCAGAGGCCAGAGAGAGCTCAGTTATCCCTCTGATCCCTGGGATTTATGACATTCTTAATCAGGAAGAAGGATCTGCAAGATTTCTTCCAATTCCAAATGAAGGCAAAATTTATGTGCAGTTGGGTGAGTTGGTCATCTCTTTCTAGAACAAGCCATTTCGTTTCCAGCTTTTATTTAAAGTTAGGGTTGATTTATTTCCCTGGTTAAAGGCCACACAGTCGGTCCCGAACTAAGGTGTATGCGAGATGTTTATTAGACTGTAGCATGAGCTTGATGGTGTTCCTGGCCCCAGTGGGCCCCACCGTCCTATCCCCCCATCAACTGCCAGGCTGCCCAGAGGTGCCACTCAAAGGCAATTCCAGTCCCAAGTCAACAATAAGGGCAAATTAATTAAACCTGTACCAAAGCCTCTCCAAAAATTCCAAGAAGGATCTCACCCTCACTCCCTGTAAAATGTTTGGAACCTGCTTTTTCCATCTTTGCCATATAGATTTTGCTGGTATATTCCACCCCCAACCTCTGCTTCTCTGAGCTCCCCATAACATATGATCACTATCTTCTCTCTTCCCCTTCCCTCTTTCAGCTTCATTCTTTCTTAGGTCAGCCCTAATTGTCCCCCACCCATCATTATCTGGACTGAGCCAGACAAAAAAGAGCCGGGAGTGAACTTCATCAGAATCTTTCTCCTTCCACAAGAGGGTATCGGGAAGATCAGGAGGAATGCTGAATTCTGAGCACAGGCCTCGTCGGGCCTTGTGGCTTCTGTGCTCTCTGAGAACTCTGTCATGGTCATAAGGACAGGCCAGGAAGCCTGTGGGGGGAAGAGAGACTGCATGAAGCACAAAAAGTCACAGCCTCTGCAGCCATTTTCCACCACCCAGGCCCCAGTCTGCACACCAGCTGGTCACAGCCCATGGGTAAGCTCAGCAAAGGTAAACGAAGTCTGCTGCAGGTCAACAGAACCTCCCAGCAAAGGTGAATAGAGTCTGATCTAGGTCAACAGAACCTCCCAGCTGTCCCACAGAATTCTGAGAATCAGAATTATTGTGTTAAGCCACTGAGTTTTGGGGTGGATTTTTGTTATGCGGCAGTATTATGGCAATAGATAGCTGATGACAGCTTTCTACTGTCTCAAATGCATCATGATTTAGGTCAAGGTCTAACTTCAATCTCACCTAATCCCAAGAGATATATTTGCCTACCCGAGATTGCATAATTTTTCTCTCAGCCGAATTCCTTTATCGTACAAGTGAATATCCATCTTAGCTTTGTGTTGTGGCTTTTTCTATTTTTTTTTTCTTGTACATACAAGATTCATTACTGTAGGGGTGGAAAAAATATCCCCTTCTTCTCTTCTAGGTTCTTTTGCTGGCCTAATAATTAAATTGACATAAGATAACAGGAGAAAAGAAAATTTAATGTCATTTGTATGAGAGCCCCACAATAAAATGAGACTCAAAGAAGTGCCAAAGCAGGAAGCTCTTATACCTTTTAGACGAAAACAACAATAACAACAAACCAACAACAACAAAACAGCCAATTTGTGAAGAACTGACAGAACAAAGGGGTTTGGGATTGGGGTAGTAAATTAGTGAAGAAGCAAACAAGGTTTGCTTATTCAGCCTTCTCAGCCCTAAATTCTCTCTCTGGTGATAAGCACACCTCTCCTCTCCTGGTACAGGAAGGGTGCCTTTCTCCTGGGAGATTGATCTCTTGCTTTCAAGGGGGGACAAAGGAAAGTCAGAATGCCCTTCTCGCCCGGATGTTTCTCAAGTAATTTTGAATCAAAATATTCAAAACATCAAAGTGGCATATTTTGGGGTGGAATATTCTGTGCCCCTTCACTATGTTATCTCGCTATGCGGCCCCCACTAAAATATGTCCCATTGCAACATTTCTTGATGTGACATCCCCATGACCCACAGGAAGAAAAAACTTTTTTACTGTCTACACCAGTGGTTGGCAAACTGCGGCTCGCGAGCCACATGTGGCTCTTTGGCCCCTTGAGTGTGGCTCTTCCCCAAAATACCACATGCGGGCGCGCACGTACAGTGCGATTGAAACTTCGTGGCCCATGCGCAGAAGTCGGTATTTTGTGGAAGAGCCACACTCAAGGGGTGAAAGAGCCGCATGTGGCTCGAGAGCTGCAGTTTGCCGACCACTTGTCTACACAAATCAATAATATCAATTGTTAAAACTAACTCATACATTTTGTTCTGTGGCATTGTGAAGCTGTCAAAATTTTTGACGAGAGAAACAAAAAGCAAAGAAAACTATTGAGTGCTACCCAAGCAGGGAAGTGGTCCACCACTAGGTGGTCCTGGTCCCTCCCCCTCTCCCTCCTCTGTGTTTGGGAAATCTGATTTCTCTACTAGAGCCCAAACTTCCAGAGGTCAGCATCCTTTCTGTCTTTCGTTTGCCTTCCTCTTAAGGGACACCAAGAACATAGGCAATCATAAATGACTGCTGACTGACTGCTTGGTGGATCTTTAAATGGGGTAGAAACACCCCTCTTGACACAGTTGATGTATATTTTGCACTTCTTGCCTGCTTTGTCCTCTTCTTCTCTCTTGTCCTTGATTACTGCCCAGAAGATTCCTCCACCTCAACCCCAGAGAGTTTATTTCATTTCCTAATTATTTTCCCTGCTGAGAACTTTCTTGTCTTGCTGTATCTAATCCAAATTTCTTCTCTGTAGCTTCAGGTCATTGCTCCTTAGTCTAAATCCTGTGAAAGGAAGACTAATTCCCTTGATTAATTTATATTGTCATCTCAAAGCTGTTTATACATCACAATTTCTGCTTCCCCCAGAGTCTCTTTTTGCTAGATTAGAGGAATAAGATTTCTCTCTCTCCATCTCTTCTCTGTACCTAATTTTTTGTTTATAAATCTCTAAGGTCTATCTAGGTACTGTATTGCGGTATTTTTTTTTCTTTCTGGGCTGATATATAATAATTGCTCTCGTTTATTTAATATTTACTCTATGTGCTAGGCAGTGGGGTAAACATGTTTACACAAATCATTTTGTTTGATTCTCAGAATGAGGTGAATCCTGTCATTAACTCTATTTAATCCATGAAGAAATGGATGTCCAGAATGGTTAAGTGACTTTCAAAAGCTCACACAGCTGATTAGAGGCAGAGTTAGGGCTTGAACTCTGGTCTTAGTCCTTTCACCTTAAGTGTGAACTCTTAATAATCTATTTCAATATGGCCAGTGCACAAAGTCTTCTCAATGGTTCTCATGAGGCTATCTAAATGACATCATATGCTCATTTTCAGTTATTTTGTTTTCACATGCTTACAGAAATAAGTACTTTTGAAGAGTCAAATGATGCAGGTTTGAATATCAGTTTGGCACATATTGACACTGTGATCTTGAACAAGTTGTTTGCTGACCTGTGAAATGAGAGAGTAATCATTCTCATTGTGATGCTCAGAGAAGATAACATAAGTGAGGGTTCAGTGTAAAGTCTGAATCATTTTACCCATCAGAAAAGTTTGTTTTATTACTCTGAAAGGTTTCTTTTTCTACCATTAACTGACCTATTTTTACTACTATTGTCATTAATTTTTAAAAGTGAGAAATTGAAGAATTGGGAACTTGATAAATTCCCAAGTATTGAAACAGTCCATTGTTGGAGGGTGCAGCAGCCTAATCTGAACTTGGCTGTTCTCTCTACCTGAGATGCCCTCCTTCCCTAGCCTCTACCCTCATCAGGTTGGCTCCTACTGGTCCTTTAAGTTCCTCTTGGATGTCTCTTCCCCAGAGTACACTCCCTGATCTGCCTGTGCAACCTCTGTCCCCACTGGGATATGCTGGTACCCACCTTGGTTGTCCTTTAATACTGTCTGTATATAGTTACCCCAGCATTCTAAGTTTCTGTTAATTTGTCTCTATCAGTTAGAATAAGACCAACTCAAATGGGCTTAAATAATGAGAAAATACCTAGACCCTTCCTTTTGGAAAGGAGAAAGATGATTGGCTTTCTGATTGATCTAATCTGGAGGCTTCTGCTCAGTTTCTCTGTGATTCTGTTGACCCTGATGTTCTCCTGGTGTCTGTCTCATTTTTAAGTTGGACACATGATGTTTCCAACTTGAAAATGCAATGGCCAGAGAGAGACAGAAAACCCTCCCTTTTTATCTCATTGACCTCTTTGAGGTCAAGTGTTTGTTTCTGAATCTGTCTTGCTAATTGGGAAGGCCATGTGTTGACTGGCTCAGGCCTGGGTTGCTGCACTAATCACTCACTTGCAAGGCTTCCCAAGCTTCCCTTAGTACCACCATGCCCAGTCCTCAAGCTGGGAGTGGGGTCAGCTTGTCTTGGGGACCATGGGTAGCAGAGGGCAGGTAACTGAACAATAGTGGAGGTTCGTTAAGAAGGAGGAAGGGACTATAGATGCTGAGTAAGCCATCAGCAGTGTCTTATGCAGTGCTTCAATCCACCATTAGATGGAGCTCTTTGAAGGCAGTGATGTGGCTTCTTTCATCTTTGTAACTCCCCCTCCCCCCCGACCCCCCTCTGCAACACTGAGCTCAGTGCCCTATAGTAGACATCCAGGAAAAATCTGTTGAATGATTGAATTACAATGACATTAATATATAATTTAGTTAGAAGGAAAACAACCACACTTTGGCCAAATGCAGAAAATCAGTGTCTACTTCACAGCATTTTATTCCCTACCCACATAGCTGAGCTTGCCCTTTGTTATTCCAGATGATTTATGTCCACTTAATTAAAGAAATGCCATTATTAATGGTCAAAATGAAGTAGGTACCTGGAGGACAAAGGTTCAAAGGGCAATGAGTGCCACTGGAAATGCAGACTGATGGACAACTAATGAAAAGCATATGGAGCTATGGTCTCCACCTTCTGCTGGGTGCTGCTGATGCCAACTGCTCAATTTAAACACTGAGGCAGAAATTCACTGGGTTCAGAGAATATCCAAATGTTCTGAAGCTGTTGAATGCATAATTCCTAGGAACTTTAATCACTGTACTCAAAGTCCCTTAGGGGCAAAACCACTTAGACTTAATTAAAATTACTTCTGGCAGTCTGCATCAAGCCCTGGGCCCACAGGATGGTGGTGGGAATCTGTGCTGATCCCCTGTGGGGAGTCACCTTCTTCTTCGGGCAAACTTTGGTTACAAGGGACAAGAACCCAACAAGCCTAAGATTCCGAAGCTGCTCTCAGAGTCAAGGGAAGGCCAAAAATCCAGGCATTGGGAAGGAAGGACAAATCTGGGCACCTCATGATCTAAACTGAGGGATCTGAACTTCACTGAGATCCACTCCCTCAAACTCTCCTTTTTCCTTCTCTCTGCTTTTGGGTGTCATCTTTCCCATTGTTTTCTATAGAAGGCTGGCATCCTGGCATCTGTATCTCTTCTCAGTCTGACCTCCAGAGAGACAAAAACCCTCAGGAAATATTCTGTCTGGTCCGAAACTGGGTGATGTCAACACAATCTGGAACCATTAGTGGCTGTGGGTTAAGGTCCAATTATTGGGCCAGCTGGGATTAAAGATCTACCCTTAGACCATCTGCTGTGTCCAGGGTGCTAAGTTCATGAATCTACCTTTAAATCATTTGCTGGAGAGGTCATATGAGGAAGTAATACAGACCCTGGAGCTACTTTTCAGCTACATGACCTTCAACAATTTATTTAACCCTTTGTAACCAATCTGTTACTTATCGAAAAATGGAGATATAATAATAATAATATGGATAGTATGATATATCTATATTATGCATATTAAGACTAAACATGGTGTGCATATGTATAATGTTCATTTGTTCCCACATGTCAAACATCCATACTATTATCATGCAAATTGCTTAGGACAGAGGCTGACACATGTAAGTAATATATAAATGTAATTGCTTATGAGCAATGAACTGAGGTGGGGCTGGGAGGAGTGGTTCTCAAAAGAAGTAGGAGATTGGGGTAGCTGCCTAACCTTGCTATTTCTCCTAAATGCATCTGCTGAAACTGTGGCCCAGGTGGGTAGCCCTGTCCCTTGGGCTCATCTGCCTGCTAGTAAATTCCTCAGACACTGGCAGGATTTGAATCCAGGAAGACTCTGTTCTGGGTCACCTGAACCACTCTACTAGGGCATTTTCAATCCTTCTGATTAAACTGTGGGGCTGTACCTGCATGG